>NC_134495.1:34131626-34176626 GCF_040206685.1 Ascaphus truei
CGAGAGACCGTCCGGGAGCAGAGACTGTCTGAGAGACATACAGAGACATACGCATGAGCGAGAGCGTACGGGAGCAGAGACTGTCTGAGAGACATACAGAAACATACGCATGAGTGAGAGCGTCAGGGAGCAGAGACTGTCTGAGAGACATACAGAAACATACGCATGAGTGAGAGCGTCAGGGAGCAGAGACTGTCTGAGAGACATACAGAGACATACGCATGAGCGAGAGACCGTCCGGGAGCAGAGACTGGTCTGAGAGACATACAGAAACATACGCATGAGTGAGAGCGTCAGGGAGCAGAGACTGGTCTGAGAGACATACAGAAACATACGCATGAGCGAGAGACCGTCCGGAGCAGAGACTGTCTGAGAGATATACAGAGACATACGCATGAGCGAGAGCGTCAGGGAGCAGAGACTGTCTGAGAGACATACAGAGACATACGCATGAGCGAGAGCGTCCGGGAGCAGAGACTGTCTGAGAGATATACAGAGACATACGCATGAGTGAGAGACCGTCCGGAGCAGAGACTGTCTGAGAGATATACAGAGACATACGCATGAGCGAGAGACCGTCCGGGAGCAGAGACTGGTCTGAGAGACATACAGAGACATACGCATGAGTGAGAGACCGTCCGGGAGCAGAGACTGTCTGAGAGACATACAGAGACATACGCATGAGTGAGAGCGTCAGGGAGCAGAGACTGTCTGAGAGACATACAGAGACATACGCATGAGTGAGAGACCGTCCGGGAGCAGAG
This sequence comes from Ascaphus truei, assembly GCF_040206685.1. Classification (NCBI taxonomy): domain Eukaryota; kingdom Metazoa; phylum Chordata; class Amphibia; order Anura; family Ascaphidae; genus Ascaphus; species Ascaphus truei. Next base: position 34,132,391 of record NC_134495.1, read on the forward strand.
ACTGGTCTGAGAGACATACAGAGACATACGCATGAGTGAGAGACCGTCCGGAAGCAGAGACTATCTGAGAGACATACAGAGACATACGCATGAGTGAGAGCATCAGGGAGCAGAGACTGTCTGAGAGACATACAGAGACATACGCATGAGTGAGAGACCGTCCGGGAGCAGAGACTGGTCTGAGAGACATACAGAGACATACGCATGAGTGAGAGACCGTCCGGGAGCAGAGACTGTCTGAGAGACATACAGAGATATATGCATGAGTGAGAGCGTCAGGGAGCAGAGACTGTCTGAGAGACATACAGAGACATACGCATGAGCGAGAGCGTACGGGAGCAGAAACTGTCTGAGAGAAATACAGAGATATATGCATGAGCGAGAGCGCGTCTGGAAGCAGCGGGAGTGCGTCAGACAGAGACACTCACTGTTCACTATCCAGCAGGTCAATCCTCATCTGCTTCTCTGCCCGATGTAAACGATCAACGGTGCCTCTCATCTCCTCTGTGAGAGAGGGGGGAGAGTGAGAGGGGGGGGGGAGAAGAGTGTGAGGGGGGGGGGAAAGAGTGTGAGGGGGGGGGGAAGAGTGTGAGGGGGGGGGGAAGAGTGTGAGGGGGGGGGAAGAGTGTGAGGGGGGGGAAGAGTGTGAGGGGGGGGAAGAGTGTGAGGGGGGGGAAGAGTGTGAGGGGGGGGAAGAGTGTGAGGGGGGGGAAGAGTGTGAGGGGGGGGGGAAGAGTGTGAGGGGGGGGAAGAGTGTGAGGAGGGGAAGAGTGTGAGGAGGGGAAGAGTGTGAGGAGGGGAAGAGTGTGAGGGGAGGAGAGAGTGTGAGGGGGGGAGAGTGTGAGGGGGGGGAGAGTATGAGGGGGGAAGAGTGTGAGGGGGGAAGAGTGTGAGGGGGGGAAGAGTGTGAGGGGGGGAAGAGTGTGAGGGGGGGAAAGAGTGTGAGGGGGGGAAAGAGTGTGAGGGGAGGAAGAGTGTGAGGGAGGGGAAGAGTGTGAGGAGGGAAGAGTGTGAGGAGGGGAAGAGTGTGAGGAGGGGAAGAGTGTGAGGAGGGGAAGAGTGTGAGGAGGGGAAGAGTGTGAGGAGGGGAAGAGTGTGAGGGGAGGAGAGAGTGTGAGGGGAGGAGAGAGTGTGAGGGGAGGAGAGAGTGTGAGGGGGGGAGAGTGTGAGGGGGGGGAGAGTGTGAGGGGGGGGAGAGTGTGAGGGGGGGGAAGAGTGTGAGGGGGGGGAAGAGTGTGAGGTGGGGAAGAGTGTGAGGGGGAAGTGTGAGGGGGAAGTGTGAGGGGGAAGAGTGTGAGGGGGGGAAGAGTGTGAGGGGGGGAAAGAGTGTGAGGGGGGGAAAGAGTGTGAGGGGGGGAAAGAGTGTGAGGGAGGGGAAGAGTGTGAGGGAGGGGAAGAGTGTGAGGGAGGGGAAGAGTGTGAGGAGGGGTGAGATTGTGAGAGGGGTGAGAGGGGTAAGAGTGTGAGAGGGGTAAGAGTGTGAGAGGGGTAAGTGTGTGAGGGGGAAAGAATGCGAGGAGGGGGAAAGAGTGCGAGGAGGGGGAAAGAGTGCGAGGAGGGGGAAAGAGTGCGAGGAGGGGGAAAGAGTGCGAGGAGGGGGAAAGAGTGCGAGGAGGGGGAAAGAGTGCGAGGAGGGGGAAAGAGTGCGAGGAGGGGGAAAGAGTGCGAGGAGGGGGAAAGAGTGCGAGGAGGGGGGAAAGAGTGCGAGGAGGGGGAAAGAGTGCGAGGAGGGGAAAGAGTGCGAGGAGGGGGAAAGAGTGCGAGGAGGGGGAAAGAGTGCGAGGAGGGGGAAAGAGTGCGAGGAGGGGGAAAGAGTGCGAGGAGGGGGAAAGAGTGCGAGGAGGGGGAAAGAGTGCGAGGAGGGGGAAAGAGTGCGAGGGGGGTAAGAGTGCGAGGGGGGTAAGAGTGCGAGGGGGGAAAGAGTGCGAGGGGGGAAAGAGTGCGAGGGGGGAAAGAGTGCGAGGGGGGAAAGAGTGCGAGGGGGGAAAGAGTGCGAGGGGGGAAAGAGTGCGAGGGGGGAAAGAGTGCGAGGAGGGGAAGAGTGCGAGGAGGGGAAGAGTGCGAGGAGGGGAAGAGTGCGAGGAGGGGAAGAGTGCGAGGGGGGGGAGAGTGTGAGGGGGGGGAAGAGTGTGAGGGGGGGAAGTGTGTGAGGGGGGAAGAGTGTGAGGGGGGGGAAGAATGTGAGAGGGGGGGAAGAATGTGTGAGGGGGGGAAGAGTGTGAGAAGAGTGGGAAGAGTGTGAGAGGGGGGGTAAGAGTGCGAGGGGGTAAGAGTGCGAGGGGGTAAAGAGTGTGCGAGGGGGGAAGAGTGTGAGAGGGGGGTGAAGAGTGTGAGAGGGGGGGGAAGAATGTGCGAGGGGGAAAGAGTGCGAGGGGGAAAGAGTGCGAGGGGGGAAAGAGTGCGAGGGGGGAAAGAGTGCGAGGGGGGAAAGAGTGCGAGGGGGGAAAGAGTGCGAGGGGGGAAAGAGTGCGAGGGGGGAAAGAGTGCGAGGGGGGAAAGAGTGCGAGGGGGGAAAGAGTGCGAGGGGGAAAGAGTGCGAGGGGGGAAAGAGTGCGAGGGGGGAAAGAGTGCGAGGGGGGAAAGAGTGCGAGGGGGGAAAGAGTGCGAGGGGGGAAAGAGTGCGAGGGGGGAAAGAGTGCGAGGGGGGAAAGAGTGCGAGGGGGGAAAGAGTGCGAGAGAGGAAAGAGTGCGAGAGAGGAAAGAGTGCGAGAGAGGAAAGAGTGCGAGAGAGGAAAGAGTGCGAGAGAGGAAAGAGTGCGAGAGAGGAAAGAGTGCGAGAGAGGAAAGAGTGCGAGAGAGGAAAGAGTGCGAGAGAGGAAAGAGTGCGAGAGAGGAAAGAGTGCGAGAGAGGAAAGAGTGCGAGAGGGGAGAAAGGGTGAGAGGGGGAAAGGGTGAGAGGGGGAAAGATTGAGAGAGGGGGGAAAGATTGAGAGAGGGGGGAAAGATTGAGAGAGGGGGGAAAGATTGAGAGAGGGGGGAAAGATTGAGAGAGGGGGGAAAGGGTGAGAGGGGGGAAAGATTGAGAGAGGGGGGAAAGATTGAGAGAGGGGGGAAAGATTGAGAGAGGGGGGAAAGATTGAGAGAGGGGGGAAAGAGTGAGAGGGGGAAAGAGTGAGAGGGGGAAAGAGTGAGAGGGGGAAAGAGTGAGAGTAGGAAAGAGTGAGAGGGGGAAAGAGTGAGAGGGGGAAGAGTAAGAGGGGGGAAAGAGTGATAGGGGGGTAAGAGTGTAAGGAGGAGGGAAAGAGTAAGAGGGGGAAGAGTGGGAGGGAAAGAGTGAGAGGGGGGGGGGAGGAAAGAGTGAGGGGGGAAATAGTGAGGGGGGAAAGAGTGAGGGAGGGAAAGAGTGAGAGGGGGAAAGAGTAAGAGGGGGAAGAGTGAGAGGGGGAAAGAGTGAGAGGGGGAAAGAGTGAGAGGGGGAAAGAGTGAGGGGGGGAAAGAGTGAGGGAGGGAAAGAGTGAGAGGGGGAAAGAGTAAGAGGGGGAAGAGTGGGAGGGAAAGAGTGAGAGGGGGAAAGAGTGAGAGTAGGAAAGAGTGAGAGGGGGAAAGAGTGAGAGGGGGAAAGAGTGAGAGGGGGAAAGAGTGAGAGGGGGAAAGAGTGAGAGGGGGAAAGAGTGAGAGGGGGAAAGAGTGAGAGGGGGAAAGAGTGAGAGGGGGAAAGAGTGAGAGGGGGAAGGAGAAGAGTGAGAGGGGGAAAGAGTGCGAGGGGGGAAAGAGTGCGAGGGGGGAAAGAGTGCGAGGGGGGAAAGAGTGCGAGGGGGGAAAGAGTGCGAGGGGGAAAGAGTGCGAGGGGGGAAAGAGTGCGAGGGGGGAAAGAGTGCGAGGGGGGAAAGAGTGCGAGGGGGGAAAGAGTGCGAGGGGGGAAAGAGTGCGAGGGGGGAAAGAGTGCGAGGGGGGAAAGAGTGCGAGGGGGGAAAGAGTGCGAGGGGGGAAAGAGTGCGAGGGGGGAAAGAGTGCGAGGGGGGAAAGAGTGCGAGGGGGGAAAGAGTGCGAGGGGGGAAAGAGTGCGAGGGGGGAAAGAGTGCGAGGGGGGAAAGAGTGCGAGGGGGGAAAGAGTGCGAGGGGGGAAAGAGTGCGAGAGAGGAAAGAGTGCGAGAGAGGAAAGAGTGCGAGAGAGGAAAGAGTGCGAGAGAGGAAAGAGTGCGAGAGAGGAAAGAGTGCGAGAGAGGAAAGAGTGCGAGAGAGGAAAGAGTGCGAGAGGGGAAAGAGTGCGAGAGGGGAGAAAGGGTGAGAGGGGGGAAAGATTGAGAGAGGGGGGAAAGATTGAGAGAGGGGGGAAAGATTGAGAGAGGGGGGAAAGATTGAGAGAGGGGGGAAAGAGTGCGAGGGGGGAAAGAGTGCGAGGGGGGAAAGAGTGCGAGAGAGGAAAGAGTGCGAGAGGAAAGAGTGCGAGAGAGGAAAGAGTGCGAGAGAGGAAAGAGTGCGAGAGAGGAAAGAGTGCGAGGGGGGAAAGAGTGCGAGGGGGGAAAGAGTGCGAGGGGGGAAAGAGTGCGAGGGGGGAAAGAGTGCGAGGGGGGAAAGAGTGCGAGGGGGGAAAGAGTGCGAGGGGGGAAAGAGTGCGAGGGGGAAAGAGTGCGAGGGGGGAAAGAGTGCGAGGGGGGAAAGAGTGCGAGGGGGGAAAGAGTGCGAGGGGGGAAAGAGTGCGAGAGAGGAAAGAGTGCGAGAGGAAAGAGTGCGAGAGAGGAAAGAGTGCGAGAGAGGAAAGAGTGCGAGAGAGGAAAGAGTGCGAGAGAGGAAAGAGTGCGAGAGAGGAAAGAGTGCGAGAGAGGAAAGAGTGCGAGAGAGGAAAGAGTGCGAGAGAGGAAAGAGTGCGAGAGAGGAAAGAGTGCGAGAGGGGAAAGAGTGCGAGAGGGGAGAAAGGGTGAGAGGGGAGAAAGGGTGAGAGGGGGGAAAGATTGAGAGAGGGGGGAAAGATTGAGAGAGGGGGGAAAGATTGAGAGAGGGGGGAAAGATTGAGAGAGGGGGGAAAGATTGAGAGAGGGGGGAAAGATTGAGAGAGGGGGGAAAGATTGAGAGAGGGGGAAAGATTGAGAGAGGGGGGAAAGAGTGAGAGGGGGAAAGAGTGAGAGGGGGAAAGAGTGAGAGGGGGAAAGAGTGAGGGGGGAAATAGTGATGGGGGAAATAGTGAGGAGGGAAAGAGTGAGAGGGGGAAAGAGTAAGAGGGGGAAGAGTGGGAGGGGAAGAGTGAGAGGGGGAAAGAGTGAGAGGGGGAAAGAGTAAGAGGGCGAAGAGTGAGAGGGGGAAAGAGTGAGGGGGGGAAAGAGTGAGGGGGGGAAAGAGTGAGGGAGGGAAAGAGTGAGAGGGGGAAAGAGTAAGAGGGGGAAGAGTGGGAGGGAAAGAGTGAGAGGGGGAAAGAGTGAGAGTAGGAAAGAGTGAGAGGGGGAAAGAGTGAGAGGGGGAAAGAGTGAGAGGGGGAAAGAGTGAGAGGGGGAAAGAGTGAGAGGGGAAAGAGTGAGAGGGGGAAGAGTAAGAGGGGGGAAAGAGTGATAGGGGGGTAAGAGTGTAAGGAGGAGGGATAGAGTAAGAGGGGGAAGAGTGGGAGGGAAAGAGTGAGAGGGGGAAAGAGTGAGGGGGGGAAAGAGTGAGAGGGGGAAAGAGTGAGGGAGGGAAAGAGTGAGAGGGGGAAAGAGTAAGAGGGGGAAGAGTGGGAGGGAAAGAGTGAGAGGGGGAAAGAGTGAGAGGGGGAAAGAGTGAGAGGGGGAAAGAGTAAGAGGGGGGAAAGAGTGATAGGGGGGTAAGAGTGTCAGGAGGAGGGAAAGAGTAAGAGGGGGAAGAGTGGGAGGGAAAGAGTGAGAGGGGGAAAGTAAGAAGGAGAAAGAGTGCGAGGGGAAGAATGAGGTGGAGGAAAGAGTGAGAGGGGGTAAGAGTGTGAGGAGGAGGGAAAGTGTGAGAGGAAGAAGAGTGTGATACTGTGGGAAAGTGTGTGAGGGTGGGGGGGAAGAGTGTGAGGTGTATCATACCCACTGGGGACCTACCCACTCCCTACAGAGATACTACCCCCTGGCATCACACCCACTGGGGACCTATGTTTCGTTACAGTGATACTGTGATACACACAGTGTGTAGTTGTGTTACCTATCAGGATGTCACACTGCCGGTGATACACACAGTGTGTAGTTGTGTTACCTATCAGGATGTCACACTGCCGGTGATACACACAGTGTGTAGTTGGGTTACCTATCAGGATGTCACACTGCCGGTGATACACACAGTGTGTAGTTGGGTTACCTATCAGGATGTCACACTGCCGGTGATACACACAGTGTGTAGTTGTGTTACCTATCAGGTTGTCACACTGCCGGTCATACACACAGTGTGTAGTTGTGTTACCTATCAGGATGTCACACTGCCGGTGATACACACAGTGTGTAGTTGTGTTACCTATCAGGATGTCACACTGTCGGTGATACACACACACCACGCCGAAGCTGAGCTGAGCTGACAGATAGAGCGAGAGACGCGGTGTTGGAGCGCCAGCGAACGCCGGAGACACCTCGTGTAGGACGTATCGTATAATCTGCTGACTGAGAGACAGAGAGAGAGCGCTGAGAGACCGCCGCCGGGGAAAGAGCGAGACCGCCGGGGAAAGAGAGCTGAGAGACAGCCGGGGAAAGAGCGAGATGCCGGGAGACTACAGGGAAAGAGTGAGAGCTCCGACAGACTGCTGGGGAAAGAGTGAGATGACCGAGAGACTCTCAGGGAAAGAGCGAGATGGCCGGGGAAAGAGCGAGACAGCTGGGGAAAGAGCAAGACTACCGGAGAAAGAGCGACACTGCTGGGAGACTGCCAGGGCAAAGACTGCAAGGGAAAGAGCGAGAGCGCCAAGATACCGCCGGGGGAAAGAGAGAGCGCAGAGACACCACCGGGGGAAAGAGAGCGCATATTAGGGTTAGGGTAAGAAACATACCACGTACGTATGACGTTCACCTTCAGATACTCGCGCCTTACGATCTTCTTACCCCGTGTAGCGGCCAGCCTGAAAAACCCAGCGACAATTACCCCGTTATTACCCCATACACAGAGAGCGACAATTACCCCGTTATTACCCCATACACAGAGCAACAATTACCCCGTTATTACCCCATACATAGAGAGCGACAATTACCCCGTTATTACCCCGTACACAGAGCAACAATTACCCCGTTATTACCCCATACACAGAGAGCAACAATTACCCCGTTATTACCCCATACACAGAGAGCAACAATTACCCCGTTATTACCCCATACACAGAGAGCAACAATTACCCCGTTATTACCCCATACACAGAGAGCAACAATTACCCCATACACAGAGAGCAACAATTACCCGTTATTACCCCATACAGAGAGCGACAATTACCCCGTTATTACCCCATACACAGAGAGCAACAATTACCCCGTTATTACCCCATACACAGAGAGCAACAATTACCCCGTTATTACCCCGTACAAAGAGCAACAATTACCCCGTACACAGAGCAACAATTAACCCGTTATTACCCCATACACAGAGAGCAACAATTACCCCGTACACAGAGAGCAACAATGAGTTATTACCCAATACACAGAGAGCAACAATTACCCCGTTATTACCCCGTACACAGAGCAACAATTACCCCGTTATTACCCAATACACAGAGAGCAACAATTACCCCGTTATTACCCCATACACAGAGATTAACCCGTTATTACCCCATACACAGAGAGCAACAATGAACCCGTTATTACCCCGTACACAGAGAGCAACAATTACCCCGTTATTACCCCGTACACAGAGCAACAATTACCCCGTTATTACCCCATACACAGAGAGCAACAATTACCCCGTTATTACCCCATACACAGAGAGCAACAATTACCCCGTTATTACCCCATACACAGAGAGCAACAATTACCCCGTTATTACCCCGTACACAGAGCAACAATTACCCCGTTATTACCCCATACACAGAGAGCAACAATTACCCCGTTATTACCCCATACACAGAGAGCAACAATTACCCCGTACACAGAGAGCAACAATTAACCTGTTATTACGCCATAAACAGAGAGCGCTAATTACCCCACTTGTTCCCCCCCCCCCCCCCTCACCCGTACCATATGGTGGAGAAGCAGCCGGTGTGACGCTGTAGCACGTTGGGATAATAAAACATGGTGGCTTAGGGATGTTATTAAGATTTAGTTTTGTTTGAAGCTCTCCCAGTAACCTCTGCCCTCTGTTTCTCTCTCGCCTCCTGCTGTTTCTCTCTCGCCTCCTGCTGTCTCTCTCTCGCCTCCTGCTGTCTCTCTCTCGCCTCCTGCTGTTTCTCTCTCGCCTCCTGCTGTTTCTCTCTCGCCTCCTGCTGTTTCTCTCTCGCCTCCTGCTGTTTCTCTCTCGCCTCCTGCTGTTTCTCTCTCGCCTCCTGCTGTTTCTCTCTCGCCTCCTGCTGTTTCTCTCTCGCCTCCTGCTGTTTCTCTCTCTCTCTGTCCTCCCAGATGTCTCTCTGTCCCTGTTTCACTCCTGGTGGCAGTCTCTCTCTCCTCCCGGCTGTCTCACTTTCTCTTCCCGGCTGTCTCTTTGTCTCTCGTAGCTGTCTCTTCCCCCCCCCCCCCCTTCCTGGCTGTCTTGCTGTTAATGTATATTACTGTGTCAGGGTGTGATATCCTGCTAGTTACTATGTATATTACTGTCAGGGTGTAATATCCTGCTAGTTACACTGTATATTACTGTCAGGGTGTAATATCCTGCTAGTTACACTGTATATTACTGTCAGGGTGTATTATCCTGCTAGTTACACTGTATATTACTGTCAGGGTGTAATATCCTGCTAGTTACACTGTATATTACTGTCAGGGTGTAATATCCTGCTAGTTACACTGTATATTACTGTGTCAGGGTGTAATATCCTGCTAGTTACACTGTATATTACTGTCAGGGTGTAATATCCTGCTAGTTACACTGTATATTACTGTGTCAGGGTGTAATATCCTGCTAGTTACACTGTATATTACTGTGTCAGGGTGCAATATCCTGCTAGTTACACTGTATATTACTGTCAGGGTGTAATATCCTGCTAGTTACACTGTATATTACTGTCAGGGTGTAATATCCTGCTAGTTACACTGTATATTACTGTCAGGGTGTATTATCCTGCTAGTTACACTGTATATTACTGTGTCAGGGTGTAATATCCTGCTAGTTACACTGTATATTACTGTCAGGGTGTAATATCCTGCTAGTTACACTGTATATTACTGTCAGGGTGTAATATCCTGCTAGTTACACTGTATATTACTATGTCAGGGTGTAATATCCTGCTAGTTACTATGTATATTACTGTCAGGGTGTATTATCCTGCTAGTTACACTGTATATTACTGTGTCAGGGTGTAATATCCTGCTAGTTACACTGTATATTACTGTGTCAGGGTGTAATATCCTGCTAGTTACACTGTATATTACTATGTCAGGGTGTAATATCCTGCTAGTTACACTATATATTACTGTCAGGGTGTATTATCCGGCTAATAACACTGTATATAATTGTAGGGTGTAATATCCTGCTAGTTATACTGTATATTACTGGGTCAGGGTGTAATATCCTGCCAGTTACACTGTATATAACTGTCAGGGTGTAATATCCTGCTAGTTACACTGTATATAACTGTCAGGGTGTATTATCCTGATGGTTACACTGTATATTACATGAGTTATAACCTAACACTGCAGGACTGGGATTGGAAATAAATACAGTTCTCGGTGCCTCCCAGGATCACCAATAAATAAATAAATATAGATATATTACCTATACATGGTTTACAATAAATAGGATTATTTAGATAAAGAATGAAATGTTTGTATATAAATTAAATAAAGATTAAAACACACAGGAATGGGAAATCTCACGGGACATACTGGGATCCTATAATATACTCCTCTGATTACATGGGCAACCATACACTTATCTATAGGGGGTTAACACCCATCTATAGGAAAAGGTACCCTCTCAATTATATATATATGGGGCGGTGTGATGAGACACTTATCTAAAGGGGCGATATGACCAGACACTTATCTACAGGGGGCTGTGTGACCACATATCTATAGGGGCAGTGTGCCAGACACTTATCTATAGGGGCTGCGTGACCATGCACTTATCCACCAGGGGCTGTGTGACCACTTATCTTTGGGGCTGGTGTGCCAGACACTTATCTATAGGAGACTGTGTGACCAGGTACTTATCTACAGGGGTTGCCTGCCCATGCACACATCTGTAGGAGCTGTGTGCTCATACACCTATCTATAGGGGTCGTGTGCTCTCTCTCCTGCAGTCTCTCTATGTCCTGCAGTCTCTCTGTCCTGCAGTGATGCACTCTCTCTCTCTCCTGCAGTGATGCACTCTCTCTCTGTCCTGCAGTGATGCACTCTCTCTCTGTCCTGCAGTGATGCACTCTCTCTCTGTCCTGCAGTGATGCACTCTCTCTGTCCTGCAGTGATGCACTCTCTCTCTGTCCTGCAGTGATGCACTCTCTCTCTGTCCTGCAGTGATGCACTCTCTCTGTCCTGCAGTGATGCACTCTCTCTGTCCTGCAGTGATGCACTCTCTCTCTGTTCTGCAGTGATGCACTCTCTCTCTGTTCTGCAGTGATGCACTCTCTCTCTGTTCTGCAGTGATGCACTCTCTCTCTGTTCTGCAGTGATGCACTCTCTCTCTGTCCTGCAGTCTCTGTCCTGCAGTGATGCACTCTCTCTCTGTCCTGCAGTCACTGTCCCTCTCTCTATTCTGGAGTCTCGCTTTCCTGTAGCCTCGCCCAATTCTATTTGTGGCCCGCCCAGTTATCTCTGTAGCGCCGCCCCTTCCTGTTATTGGCCAATCAGAAAGCTGAATCTGGGAACTACATAAATTTACATAACTTTTTCCAGGTCTGCTCAGCAACTCTGACGTCATTCCTACTCCAAGCCAATGGGAGAGCTGTTACCAGGGCCTCGCGCTCATTTTCTGAGCTTCTTTCCCGCTTTTTTGTTGTTGTCATTTTACACGTGTCTTACCCTCCAAGTAACCTCATTATATATGTGCATGCATGTAATGTGTTTCACATGTGTCTTACCCTCCAAGTAACCTCATTATATATGTGCATGCATGTAATGTGTTTCACATGTGTCTCACCTCCATGTAACCTCATTATATACGTGCATGCATGTAATGTGTTTCACATGTGTCTCACCTCCATGTAACCTCATTATATACGTGCATGCATGTAATGTGTTTCACATGTGTCTCACCTCCATGTAACCTCATTATATATGTGCATGCGTGTAATGTGTTTCACATGTGTCTCACCTCCATGTAACCTCATTATATATATCCATTCATGTAATATGTTTCACGTGTGTCTAACCCTCCATGTAACCTCATTATATATATCCATTCATGTAATATGTTTCACGTGTGTCTAACCCTCCATGTAACCTCATTATATATGTACATGCATGTAATTTGTTTCACACGTATGTCTTACCCTCCATGCAACCTCATTATATATGTGCATGCATGTAATATGTTTCACACGTGTGTCTTACCCTCCATGTAACCTCATTATATATGTGCATGCATGTAATTTGTTTCACATGTGTCTTACCCTCCAGATAACCTCTTTATATATGTGCATGCATGTAATATGTTACACACCTCCATGTAACCTTATTATCTATGTACATGCATGTAGCATGGTATACCTCTCTTACCCTCCATGTAACCTCATTATTTTTAGAATATGGTTACATGGAGGGTAAGCCACGTGTGTAACATGTTACATGCATGTGCATATATGAGGTTACATGGAGGATAAAACACGTGTATAACGTGACATACATGTATATACATATATACACACGTGTGTGTACATATATGTATGTATATATATGTGTGTGTGTGTGTGTGTGTGTGTGTGTGTGTGTGTGTGTGTGTGTGTGTGTGTGTGTGTGTGTGTGTGTGCGTGTATAGATAGATAGATAGACACACAGTTATGTGAAAAAGAAAGTACACCCTCTTTGAATTCTATGGTTTTACGTATCAGGACATAATAACAATCATCTGTTCCTTAGCAGGTCTTAAAATGAGGTAAATACAACCTCAGATGAACAACAACACATGACATATTACACTGCGTCATGATTTATTTAACAAAAATAAAGCCAAAATGGAGGAGCTGCATCACCACGGATCGCCTTCCGACGCTGTCGTCGTCCTATGTCGGGTGGGACACTCCCCCAGGGGAAGAGAATAGGGACACCTCGCTGTTGCTGGCGGCGACTTGCAGGTAGCGATCCCGCTCCTACGCCACCAGCGGAAGTGTCTCAGCCTCCTCCCGGGCAGTCACCTAACCCGGTACGTCTGTAGCTGCAGGAACCAGGACGCACGGGGTCCCTTGGAGCGTCTGCCCCCGAGGTGGCAGTCCTAGCCACCCTTTTCTGCATTAAGGCCTCCTCTTTTCTCCTATCCAGCAGAGCAGGCAGCGACTCCCTTGGCTTTAGGCGGGGTTCCACACCACGGGCACTTTGATGTCAGGCTCGGCTCTCTAACACTAACTGATTAACATTCTGTATAGAGGTAAATAAGAATTTTAATCAGTTAGTGTTAGGACCTGCAATATTTGGTCATGCCTTGAAGTGGCTCGCAGGCTAAAAATGCTTTGGCAAAAGGGTTTAACTAAATTATCCTTTTTTCAAGGGATATATAGCTATGTCACTGTATATTTTTGTCTTATTGGATGTAGCTTTGGGCTTCTTTGTTTTTTGTTGTATACATTTAGCCGCGCCCAGTAGCACTCCAATTGACACACACACACTATATATATATAGTAATTTTTGGGGTTTCTTAGAGCTTGCTGGGTATCTCGTGTTTAGTCATGCTTTATTAGGCCTGGGACATAGACGTTGTGTCCGTGCTGAGGCTCAGGGAAAGCGGTGCATTCCCTGGCCTTACACAGCGCGCCGTCCGTGGGCATGTCGGGGGCGGGTCTGGGGGCGGGCCAGTGACGTCACGGAGCTGGTTGGCCGCGCAAAAAGCATGTGCATGTGGGGGGGAGATCCTTGCCCAGCAGCCGGCAATTGGCTGCGCTCCCTCCCCCCGCCCCAAGCATGTGCATGTGGGGGGGAGATCCTTGCCCAGCAGCCGGCAATTGGCTGCGCTCCCCCCCCCCCCCACCCGCCTAAAGCACCGCAACATGGGAGGGGGGGAGATCCTTATCAGCCGATGTTGGGCTGCATTCCCTCCCCCTCCGCCATTAGGGTCAGCTTAGGCCCAGCCCTAAAGCTGTCACCCAGCCTTTTGCCAGCTTTGATTGGGCACGGGCCGGCACGGATCTTAGAGTCCTCACCCGTTCTCCGCCTCCTGAGCTTGGCTGGCGCGGCAGCTCCGCTGTGACGAGGAGACAACACTGCTCCTGTGTGATACAAAACTGTATTAACAATTGGAGTATGTTATTAACTCAAATAGGAGAGGGAGCGGCTCAGTGAGTAACGACACTGACTGGCACTGAGTGTGAAGCAGGGAACCTGGTTCAATTCCCGGTGTCGGCTCCTTGTGACCTTGGGCAAGTCACTTTATCTCCCTGTGCCTCCGGTGCCAAAAAAACAAAAACAGATTGTAAGCTCCACGGGGCAGGGACTGTCTACAAAATGTCTCTCTAAAGCGCTACGTAAAACTAGCAGCGCTATACAAGAACATGCTGTTATTATTATTAATACAATAGCCAAATATTGGGGATGAGTGGGTGGGAATTCTGTTAGCTCTGCTAATGGAAGTCATAGTCTGAGGCCACAGCTGGTAAGTTAAATTTGCTGATCCCATGTGCCCAGTAAGGCCGCGCTTATAGCCCCGGCGACAAGGACGTCGCGTCAAAACAAATGTATTGAATCCGTCGCGTGCGCTTATAGTAGGAGCGACGGCGGGACGGCTTGGTCGCGATCACTTCAATTTGATTTTTTTCAGCGACCACAGCGTGACGTCAGCGTCGCTGTTGCGTCACCGGGATTATAAGCGCGCCGTAAGGGAGTTCTTCTGCCAGACCTGTCAGCAATGGCTGGCTGACCGCTGGATCAGGTAAGCCTGAGATACTCATCCTGCTAGGTCCTGTCTCTTAGGCTGCGCTTATAGTGCCCGCGACGGCGAGGCGACGTCGCTCCGAAACAAAACAATTGACTCCGTCACAAGCGCTTATAGTATGCGCGACGGAGCGACCAAAAATTTGGAAGCGGGTTAAATTTGCTTTTTCAGAGACTGTCGCCACATGCGACAGCCCCTGAACCAATCACTGGCCCTGTCGCCACATGCGACAGCCCCTGAACCAATCACTGGCCCTGTCGCCACATGCGACAGCCCCTGAACCAATCACTGGCCCTGTCGCCAGCGACGTAGCTGAAAGTTAAAGTATAACTTTCGCTACTGGCGACGTCATCCGTCGCGGGCACTATAAGCGCGGCCTTAGACCTCGGGCCATAGTGCACGCGACCGCGCACTCAACAGAACTCAAATATGTGTGCGCGCCTGCCGCCTGAGCGACCTGTGGCCTCCGTTGACACGCGCGCCGGAGAGGCTTGGCCATGACGCCTTCCTTACCCCTCTTCCAGAGACAGAGGAGCGGTACACACTCACTCTCCCCCAAGGGCGAGAGGACCAGATGTTCAGGCTCTGCTGTGTGACCTGCCTCTCTCAAGTGGGGAGAGGCACTACTACATTTGGGTGGCAATCACCCTTAAGTACAGCCAGGATGAGGGCACCAGGTCTGATCCAGGATTGGATATACTCAGGCCTAGCTGACACCACCACCCCTGTCACTCAAGGGTACTGCAGGGAGTGGGGAAAAGCCATAATTAATACTGGAAGTCTGCCCTTACCAGGGCTTACTGCCAGTGAGGGCAGACTGGTAGCCAGAAAACCAGTCCTGGCTACACATGTCTTGCATAATCCGTCTATCAGTTGTGTGTAATCAGCATCAATTGCAGTTGCTTTCTGTTGCACTCTCCCGGTCTGCGTGCGCGTATAACCCATTTTAGCTGGCAAAAAACAGGTGTTTTAGCTATTCTGGATCCAGGCTCACTTGTACCATGTGAGACGATCCATGTAGCTTAACTCATCCCCTTTTTAAAGCACACAAAGTCCTATTTTCTTCAACTTTATTGAGTGGGGTTGACAGAGAGATAAAATTACTTTCATGTAGATAATGATAGGACATGTCTCTCGTCAGGAGAATCAGGAGAATTAGCCTTGTGAGATGAAGGTGCTTTGTTATGGCAGCGCAGCAGCATTTGACGCTGCTCAGCAATGTTCCCTGCAGTTGGAGGGGGAACTGCAGGAGGGTGCCGGGGGAGTTGCAGGAGGGTGCCGGGGGAGTTGCAGGAGGGTGCCGGGGGAATTGCAGGAGGGTGCCGGGGGAGTTGCAGGAGGGTGCCGGGGGAGTTGCAGGAGGGTGCCGGGGGAATTGCAGGAGGGTGCCGGGGGAGTTGCAGGAGGGTGCCGGGGGAGTTGCAGGAGGGTGCCGGGGGAATTGCAGGAGGGTGCCGGGGGAATTGCAGGAGGGTGCCGGGGGAATTGCAGGAGGGTGCCGGGGGAGTTGCAGGAGGGTGCCGGGGGAATTGCAGGAGGGTGCCGGGGGAATTGCAGGAGGGTGCCGGGGGAATTGCAGGAGGGTGCCGGGGGAGTTGCAGGAGGGTGCCGGGGGAACTGCAGGAGGGTGCCGGGGGAATTGCAGGAGGGTGCCGGGGGAATTGCAGGAGGGTGCCGGGGGAATTGCAGGAGGGTGCCGGGGGAATTGCAGGAGGGCGCCGGGGGAATTGCAGGAGGGTGCCGGGGGAATTGCAGGAGGGTGCCGGGGGAACTGCAGGAGGGTGCCGGGGGAATTGCAGGAGGGCGCCGGGGGAATTGCAGGAGGGTGCCGGGGGAACTGCAGGAGGGCGCCGGGGGAACTGCAGGAGGGTGACGGGGGAACTGCAGGAGGACGCCGGGGGAGTGGCAGGAGGGTGCCGGGGGAACTGCAGGAGGGTGCCGGGGGAACTGCAGGAGGGTGCCGGGGGAACTGCAGGAGGGCGCCGGGGGAACTGCAGGAGGGTGCCGGGGGAATTGCAGGAGGGTGCCGGGGGAATTGCAGGAGGGTGCCGGGGGAACTGCAGGAGGGTGCCGGGGGAATTGCAGGAGGGTGCCGGGGGAATTGCAGGAGGGTGCCGGGGGAATTGCAGGAGGGTGCCGGGGGAATTGCAGGAGGGTGCCGGGGGAACTGCAGGAGGACGCCGGGGGAACTGCAGGAGGGTGCCGGGGGAATTGCAGGAGGGTGCCGGGGGAGCTGCAGGAGGCTGCCGGGGGAATTGCAGGAGGGTGCCGGGGGAGTTGCAGGAGGGTGCCGGGGGAATTGCAGGAGGGTGCCGGGGGAATTGCAGGAGGGTGCCGGGGGAATTGCAGGAGGGTGCCGGGGGAATTGCAGGAGGGTGCCGGGGGAATTGCAGGAGGGTGCCGGGGGAATTGCAGGAGGGTGCCGGGGGAAATGCAGGAGGGTGCCGGGGGAATTGCAGGAGGGTGCCGGGGGAACTGCAGGAGGGTGCCGGGGGAATTGCAGGAGGGTGCCGGGGGAATTGCAGGAGGGTGCCGGGGGAATTGCAGGAGGGTGCCGGGGGAATTGCAGGAGGGCGCCGGGGGAGCTGCAGGAGGGCGCCGGGGGAATTGCAGGAGGGCGCCGGGGGAATTGCAGGAGGGCGCCGGGGGAATTGCAGGAGGGTGCCGGGGGAGTTGCAGGAGGGTGCCGGGGGAATTGCAGGAGGGTGCCGGGGGAGTTGCAGGAGGGTGCCGGGGGAATTGCAGGAGGGTGCCGGGGGAATTGCAGGAGGGTGCCGGGGGAGTTGCAGGAGGGCGCCGGGGGAATTGCAGGAGGGTGCCGGGGGAGTTGCAGGAGGGTGCCGGGGGAATTGCAGGAGGGTGCCGGGGGAATTGCAGGAGGGCGCCGGGGGAATTGCAGGAGGGTGCCGGGGGAATTGCAGGAGGGTGCCGGGGGAATTGCAGGAGGACGCCGGGGGAAATGCAGGAGGGTGCCGGGGGAATTGCAGGAGGGTGCCGGGGGAATTGCAGGAGGGTGCCGGGGGAGTTGCAGGAGGGTGCCGGGAATTGCAGGAGGGTGCCGGGGGAGTTGCAGGAGGGTGCCGGGGGAATTGCAGGAGGGTGCCGGGGGAGCTGCAGGAGGGTGCCGGGGGAATTGCAGGAGGGTGCCGGGGGAGTTGCAGGAGGGTGCCGGGGGAATTGCAGGAGGGTGCCGGGGGAGTTGCAGGAGGGTGCCGGGGGAATTGCAGGAGGGTGCCGGGGGAGCTGCAGGAGGGTGCCGGGGGAATTGCAGGAGGGTGCCGGGGGAGTTGCAGGAGGGTGCCGGGGGAATTGCAGGAGGGTGCCGGGGGAGTTGCAGGAGGGTGCCGGGGGAGTTGCAGGAGGGTGCCGGGGGAATTGCAGGAGGGTGCCGGGGGAATTGCAGGAGGGTGCCGGGGGAGCTGCAGGAGGGTGCCGGGGGAGTTGCAGGAGGGTGCCGGGGGAATTGCAGGAGGGTGCCGGGGGAATTGCAGGAGGACGCCGGGGGAGTTGCAGGAGGGTGCCGGGGGAATTGCAGGAGGGTGCCGGGGGAATTGCAGGAGGACGCCGGGGGAACTGCAGGAGGGCGCCGGGGGAATTGCAGGAGGGTGCCGGGGGAGTTGCAGGAGGGTGCCGGGGGAACTGCAGGAGGGTGCCGGGGGAATTGCAGGAGGGTGCCGGGGGAATTGCAGGAGGGTGCCGGGGGAGTTGCAGGAGGGTGCCGGGGGAGTTGCAGGAGGGTGCCGGGGGAGTTGCAGGAGGGTGCCGGGGGAAGTGCAGGAGGGTGCCGGGGGAATTGCAGGAGGGTGCCGGGGGAATTGCAGGAGGGTGCCGGGGGAATTGCAGGAGGGTGCCGGGAATTGCAGGAGGGTGCCGGGGGAGCTGCAGGAGGGTGCCGGGGGAGTTGCAGGAGGGTGCCGGGGGAGCTGCAGGAGGGTGCCGGGGGAGCTGCAGGAGGGTGCCGGGGGAGTTGCAGGAGGGTGCCGGGAATTGCAGGAGGGTGCCGGGGGAATTGCAGGAGGGTGCCGGGGGAATTGCAGGAGGGTGCCGGGGGAGTTGCAGGAGGGTGCCGGGGGAATTGCAGGAGGGTGCCGGGGGAATTGCAGGAGGGTGCCGGGGGAATTGCAGGAGGGTGCCGGGGGAGTTGCAGGAGGGTGCCGGGGGAATTGCAGGAGGGTACCGGGGGAATTGCAGGAGGGTGCCGGGGGAGCTGCAGGAGGGTGCCGGGGGAGCTGCAGGAGGGTGCCGGGGGAACTGCAGGAGGGTGCCGGGGGAATTGCAGGAGGGTGCCGGGGGAGCTGCAGGAGGGTGCCGGGGGAGCTGCAGGAGGGTGCCGGGGGAATTGCAGGAGGGTGCCGGGGGAATTGCAGGAGGACGCCGGGGGAATTGCAGGAGGGTGCCGGGGGAGTTGCAGGAGGGTGCCGGGGGAGTTGCAGGAGGGTGCCGGGGGAGTTGCAGGAGGGTGCCGGGGGAGTTGCAGGAGGGTGCCGGGGGAATTGCAGGAGGGTGCCGGGGGAATTGCAGGAGGGTGCCGGGGGAGCTGCAGGAGGGTGCCGAGGGAACTGCAGGAGGGCGCCGGGGGAATTGCAGGAGGGTGCCGGGGGAATTGCAGGAGGGTGCCGGGGGAGTTGCAGGAGGGTGCCGGGGGAATTGCAGGAGGGCGCCGGGGGAATTGCAGGAGGGTGCCGGGGGAATTGCAGGAGGGTGCCGGGGGAATTGCAGGAGGGTGCCGGGGGAGTTGCAGGAGGGTGCCGGGGGAGTTGCAGGAGGGTGCCGGGGGAATTGCAGGAGGGTGCCGGGGGAATTGCAGGAGGGTGCCGGGGGAGTTGCAGGAGGGTGCCGGGGGAGTTGCAGGAGGGTGCCGGGGGAGTTGCAGGAGGGTGCCGGGGGAATTGCAGGAGGACGCCGGGGGAATTGCAGGAGGGTGCCGGGGGAATTGCAGGAGGGTGCCGGGGGAATTGCAGGAGGGTGCCGGGGGAGTTGCAGGAGGGTGCCGGGGGAGTTGCAGGAGGGTGCCGGGGGAGTTGCAGGAGGGTGCCGGGGGAGTTGCAGGAGGGTGCCGGGGGAGTTGCAGGAGGGTGCCGGGGGAGTTGCAGGAGGGTGCCGGGGGAATTGCAGGAGGGTGCCGGGGGAAGTGCAGGAGGGTGCCGGGGGAGTTGCAGGAGGGTGCCGGGGGAGTTGCAGGAGGACGCCGGGGGAACTGCAGGAGGGTGCCGGGGGAACTGCAGGAGGGTGCCGGGGGAACTGCAGGAGGGTGCCGGGGAAATTGCAGGAGGGTGCCGGGGGAATTGCAGGAGGGTGCCGGGGGAGTTGCAGGAGGGTGCCGGGGGAATTGCAGGAGGGTGCCGGGGGAATTGCAGGAGGGTGCCGGGGGAATTGCAGGAGGGTGCCGGGGGAATTGCAGGAGGGTGCCGGGGGAATTGCAGGAGGGTGCCGGGGGAAGTGCAGGAGGGTGCCGGGGGAAGTGCAGGAGGGTGCCGGGGGAGTTGCAGGAGGGTGCCGGGGGAGTTGCAGGAGGGTGCCGGGGGAATTGCAGGAGGGTGCCGGGGGAATTGCAGGAGGGTGCCGGGGGAATTGCAGGAGGGTGCCGGGAATTGCAGGAGGGTGCCGGGGGAATTGCAGGAGGGTGCCGGGGGAATTGCAGGAGGGCGCCGGGGGAATTGCAGGAGGGTGCCGGGGGAGTTGCAGGAGGGTGCCGGGGGAGTTGCAGGAGGGTGCCGGGGGAATTGCAGGAGGACGCCGGGGGAATTGCAGGAGGGTGCCGGGGGAGTTGCAGGAGGGTGCCGGGGGAATTGCAGGAGGGTGCCGGGGGAATTGCAGGAGGGTGCCGGGGGAGCTGCAGGAGGGCGCCGGGGGAATTGCAGGAGGGCGCCGGGGGAATTGCAGGAGGGCGCCGGGGGAGTTGCAGGAGGGCGCCGGGGGAACTGCAGGAGGGCGCCGGGGGAGTTGCAGGAGGGTGCCGGGGGAATTGCAGGAGGGTGCCGGGGGAGTTGCAGGAGGGCGCCGGGGGAATTGCAGGAGGGCGCCGGGGGAATTGCAGGAGGGTGCCGGGGGAATTGCAGGAGGGTGCCGGGGGAGCTGCAGGAGGGTGCCGGGGGAGTTGCAGGAGGGCGCCGGGGGAATTGCAGGAGGGCGCCGGGGGAATTGCAGGAGGGTGCCGGGGGAGCTGCAGGAGGGTGCCGGGGGAGCTGCAGGAGGGTGCCGGGGGAGTTGCAGGAGGGCGCCGGGGGAATTGCAGGAGGGTGCCGGGGGAATTGCAGGAGGGTGCCGGGGGAGCTGCAGGAGGGTGCCGGGGGAATTGCAGGAGGGTGCCGGGGGAGCTGCAGGAGGGCGCCGGGGGAATTGCAGGAGGGCGCCGGGGGAGTTGCAGGAGGGCGCCGGGGGAACTGCAGGAGGGCGCCGGGGGAGTTGCAGGAGGGTGCCGGGGGAATTGCAGGAGGGTGCCGGGGGAGTTGCAGGAGGGCGCCGGGGGAATTGCAGGAGGGCGCCGGGGGAATTGCAGGAGGGTGCCGGGGGAATTGCAGGAGGGTGCCGGGGGAGCTGCAGGAGGGTGCCGGGGGAGTTGCAGGAGGGTGCCGGGGGAATTGCAGGAGGGCGCCGGGGGAATTGCAGGAGGGTGCCGGGGGAATTGCAGGAGGGTGCCGGGGGAGCTGCAGGAGGGTGCCGGGGGAGCTGCAGGAGGGTGCCGGGGGAGTTGCAGGAGGGCGCCGGGGGAATTGCAGGAGGGTGCCGGGGGAATTGCAGGAGGGTGCCGGGGGAGCTGCAGGAGGGTGCCGGGGGAATTGCAGGAGGGCGCCGGGGGACGCCGCCGCACCACATACGAATTTATTTTACAAATTTGTCCGTGTTGACCTTCAGTAGAAGGTGGCAACCTGGGCAGGACTATGTCACATACACACACACACGGCAGGACTATGTCACATACACACACACACACACACACACACACACACACACACACACACACACACACACGGGGCAGGACTGTCTCTCGCACACACACACACAGGGGGCAGGACTGTCTCTCACACACAGGGGGCAGGACTGTCTCTCTCACACACACACACACACACACACAGGGGGCAGGACTCTCTCACACACACACACAAGGCAGGACTATGTCTCACACACACACACACACACACACACACACACACACACACACACACACACACACACACACACACACACACACACACACACACACACACACACAGGGGGCAGGACTGTCTCACACACACACACACACACAGGGGGCAGGACTGTCTCACACACACACACAAAGGGGGCAGGACTGTGTCTCTCACACACACACGGCAGGACTATGTCTCTCACACACACATACGGCAGGACTGTGTCTCTCACACACACACACACGGCAGGACTGTGTCTCGCACACACACACACGGCAGGACTGTGTCTCACACACACACACACAGGGGGCCGGACTGCAGACTGTATCTCTCACACACACACGGCAGGACTGTGTCTCTCTCACACACACACACACACACACACACACACACGGCAGGACTGTGTCTCTCACACACACACACACAGGGGGCCGGACTGTGTCTCGCACACACACGGCAGAACTGTGTCTCTCTCACACACACACACACACACACACACGGCAGGACTGTCTCACACAGACACACATGGGGCAGGACTGTGTCACACACACAGGGCAGGACTGTCTCTCTCACATACACACACACGGGGCAGGACAGTGTCACACACGGGTCAGGATTGTGTCACACACACGGGGCAGGACTGTGTCAAACACACACACAGGGCAGGACTGAGACACACACACAGACACATGGGGCAGGACTGTGTCACGCACACGGGGCAGGACTGTCACGCACACACGGGGCATGACTGTCTCTCTCACATACACACACGGGGCAGGACAGTGTCACGCACACACGGGGTATGACTGTCACGCACACAGGCAGGACTGTCACACACACGGGGCAGGACTGTCACACACACAGGTCAGGATTGTGTCACACACACACACAGGGCAGGACTGTGTCACACACACACACAAACAGGGCAGGACTGTCTCACACAAACACGGGGCAGGACTGTGTCTCTCTCACACACACACACAGGGCAGAACTGTCACACACACAAGTCAGGATTATGTCACACACATGGGGCAGGACTGTGTCACACACACAGACACACACGGGGCAGGAAAGTGTCTCTCACACACACAGGGAAGGACTGTGTCTCTCACACACACACTAACAGGGCAGGACTGTGTCACACACACACACTGGGACGGACTGTGTCACACACACACGGAGCAGGTCTGTGTCACACACACAGGACAGGACTGTGACACACACACACAGGGCAGGACTGTCTCACACACCCACACACACATGGGGCAGGACTGTGTTACACACACAAACACACAGGGTAGGACTGTGTCACACACACACACAGGGATGAACTGTGTCACAAACACACATGGCAGGACTGTGTCACACACACACACACGGAGCAGGACTGTCACACACGCACACACAGGGCAGGACTGTCACACACACACACAAAGGGCAGGACTGTGTCACACACACACACGGGGGGCAGGACTGTCCCTCGCACACAGGGCAGGACTGTGTTACAAACACACACGGGGCAGGACTGTGACACACACACGGCAGTACTGTGTTACACACACACACACACACACAGGTCAGGTCTATGTCTCACACACGCACACACAGACGGGACGGACTGTCACACACACACACACAGAACAGGTCTGTGTCACACACTCAGGACAAGACTGAAGAAACATATTACACACATCATTTTTTATTACAAATATAAAAGCAGAACATTACAGGTTAGAATATAAAAGTTCTGTGTCCTTCACACATATAATAATCACATTACACGGAGTTCAGTGTCCTACACACATATAATAATCATTTTACATGGATATCTCTGTCCTACACACATATAACATATAATAATCATTTTACATGGATATCTGTGTCCTACACACATATACTAATCAAATTACACGGAGATCCATGTCCCACAAATACTGTATAATAATCATATTACACGGAGTTCCATGTCCCACACATATAATAATCACATTACATGTAGCTCCATGTCCCACACATATAATAATCACATTACATGTAGCTCCATGTCCCACACATATAATAATCACATTACATGTAGATCCATGTCCCACACATATAATAATCACATTACATGTAGCTCCATGTCCCACACATATAATAATCACATTACATGTAGCTCCATGTCCCACACATATAATAATCACATTACATGTAGCTCCATGTCCCACACATATAATAATCACATTACATGTAGCTCCATGTCCCACACATATAATAATCATATTACACGGACAAGCTAGAGACGTGATACCCGCTCAGCCGTGAACAGTGGATATAAGTAAGGGTCGGCGGACTCGGAGAGACACGAGAGAAAGTCACGTCCGTGACGCGCTGTCCTGGGAGTTTCTCCGCTGGTGGGGAGGTCGGGGGAAGACCTCTCATGCATTCAGTGACCCATAAAGGTGCCATTCCACCAGGTGGGGTGACTATCGGGCTGGGATCTCCATATATAAGGGATATGTGGATTGCCCCAAGGCTGGGAAACCCCAAGCCCCCCATTTATCGGGGAATGAGTTGACAATAAGCGGTTTATTCATTTCTACAACTCAGATAAATTGGGGACATTCTGCTGTCCATATTCCGTGACGTCATTGCCTCACAAAGTATGTTAACGCGTGTGTCATGGGGTGCATGTGAGGGGGTCCTTCTCGCCGGGCTCCCCACCAACGGAGAAACTCCTATAACAGCCCTATAACACGGCCCTCGTTCAGCTGTTACCTAAACATGTGATATTAATGCTATAAGAAGGGGCAGTATGTAAGTCTGACCTCCTGAGGCCTGTCAGCCATCTTTAATGGGACCGCCTTTTGTGCCTTGGCAGGGGCTGACATGTTAGTTTGTCACAGAATAGGTTACACTTTGTTTAATGAACGATTCTCGTGATATCCGGGACATACCCTGCGAAGGGCGCTATATACCCGGGGCAAACACAGGCATTCGCATTCTCTCTCTCTCTCTATAGATAGATACACACACACACACACACACACACACACACACACACACACACACACACACACACAGTCTTAGGAAAGTGCTTAGTTTAAAGGTTAACTAGTGATTGGATGCTGCATATAGGGGGGTATGAACTATACATATATATATATACATACTCGGGAGCTACTCAGACTGCAGTATACTGTATACATGGTGGATAGGAACGGGGGTCTCACTGTATGTGACTGCCTTATATAGGTGGAGACCCCCCCCCGGGTACCCCAGACTCTAGTAAAGGCACAGGAGGTTGCACGCATACTGTATGTGCATGCAGATGTTTATGTGTCCATGCCAGTGCCGCCCTCGTGCGTGTCCAGGGCAGCAGCGGGTTCAGATACGGAGCCGGGGGGTCCTGCAGGAGGGGGTTCAGAGACGCGGCCCCCTGGAGAGACTCAGACACTTCACGCACCAACTCTGCGGCCATTACCTGCTCCACCTGTGGGGAGAGCGGGGGTCAGAGGTCACACAGATACTGTATTCCAGCGACTGGGCAAAGCAGGGGGGTCAGAGGTCACACGAGTACATGCGACTGGGAAGAACGGGTGTCAGGTCACACGGGTACCAGCGACAGGGGAGAGGGGGGGTCAGAGGTCGCACAGATATACCAGAGACTGGGGAAAGAGGAGTCAGAGGTCACACAAGTACTTGCGACTGGGGAGAGCTGGAGTCAGAGGTCACACAGTACCAGCGACTGGTGAGAGCAGGGGTCAGAGGTCACACAGATATACCAGTGACTGGGGAAAGCAGAGACCAGAGGTCACACGAGTACTTGCGACTGGGGAGAGCTTGGGTCAGAGTTCACAGGTTACATGTTACCAGCGACTGGGGAAAGCAGGGGTAAGAGGTCACCCGGGTACCAGTGAGTTGGGAGAGCGGGTGTCAGAGGTCACACTGACTGGGGAGTTCGGTTTACACGTGCTCATAGTATGTGCTCATAGTATGTGCTGTGTACGGTGTACACGTGCTCCTGTCTCACCTGTGCTGTGTGCGGTGTACATGTGCTCCTGTCTCACCTGTGCTGTGTGCGGTGTACACGTGCTCCTGTCTCACCTGTGCTGTGTGCGGTGTACACGTGCTCCTGTCTCACCTGTGCTGTGTGCGGTGTACACGTGCTCCTGTCTCACCTGTGCTGTGTGTCGGTGTACACGTGCTCCTGTCTCCCCTGTGCTGTGTGCGGTGTACACGTGCTCCTGTCTCACCTGTGCTGTATGCGGTGTACATGTGCTCCTGTCTCACCTGTGCTGTATGCGGTGTACATGTGCTCCTGTCTCACCTGTGCTGTGTGCGGTGTACACGTGCTCCTGTCTCCCCTGTGCTGTGTGCGGTGTACACGTGCTCCTGTCTCACCTGTGCTGTGTGCGGTGTACATGTGCTCCTGTCTCACCTGTGCTGTGTGCGGTGTACACGTGCTCCTGTCTCACCTGTGCTGTGTGCGGTGTACACGTGCTCCTGTCTCACCCTGTGCTGTGTGCGGTGTACACGTGCTCCTGTCTCCCCTGTGCTGTGTGCGGTGTACACGTGCTCCTGTCTCCCCTGTGCTGTGTGCGGTGTACATGTGCTCCTGTCTCACCTGTGCTGGTGTGCGGTGTACACGTGCTCCTGTCTCACCTGTGCTGTGTGCGGTGTACATGTGCTCCTGTCTCACCTGTGCTGTGTGCGGTGTACACGTGCTCCTGTCTCACCTGTGCTGTGTGCGGTGTACACGTGCTCCTGTCTCACCTGTGCTGTGTGCGGTGTACACGTGCTCCTGTCTCCCCTGTGCTGTGTGCGGTGTACACGTGCTCCTGTCTCACCTGTGCTGTGTGCGGTGTACACGTGCTCCTGTCTCACCTGTGCTGTGTGCGGTGTACATGTGCTCCTGTCTCACCTGTGCTGTGTGCGGTGTACACGTGCTCCTGTCTCACCTGTGCTGTGTGCGGTGTACACGTGCTCCTGTCTCCCCTGTGCTGTGTGCGGTGTACACGTGCTCCTGTCTCCCTGTGCTGTGTGCGGTGTACATGTGCTCCTGTCTCACCTGTGCTGTGTGCGGTGTACACGTGCTCCTGTCTCACCTGTGCTGTGTGCGGTGTACACGTGCTCCTGTCTCCCTGTGCTGTGTGCGGTGTACACGTGCTCCTGTCTCACCTGTGCTGTGTGCGATGTACACGTGCTCCTGTCTCCCCTGTGCTGTGTGCGGTGTACACGTGCTCCTGTCTCACCTGTGCTGTGTGCGGTGTACACGTGCTCCTGTCTCACCTGTGCTGTGTGCGGTGTACACGTGCTCCTGTCTCACCTGTGCTGTGTGCGGTGTACACGTGCTCCTGTCTCCCCTGTGCTGTGTGCGGTGTACACGTGCTCCTGTCTCACCTGTGCTGTGTGCGGTGTACATGTGCTCCTGTCTCACCTGTGCTGTGTGCGATGTACACGTGCTCCTGTCTCACCTGTGCTGTGTGCGGTGTACACGTGCTCCTGTCTCACCTGTGCTGTGTGCGGTGTACACGTGCTCCTGTCTCACCTGTGCTGTGTGCGATGTACACGTGCTCCTGTCTCCCCTGTGCTGTGTGCGGTGTACACGTGCTCCTGTCTCACCCTGTGCTGTGTGCGGTGTACATGTGCTCCTGTCTCACCTGTGCTGTGTGCGGTGTACACGTGCTCCTGTCTCACCTGTGCTGTGTGCGGTGTACACGTGCTCCTGTCTCCCCTGTGCTGTGTGCGGTGTACACGTGCTCCTGTCTCACCTGTGCTGTGTGCGATGTACACGTGCTCCTGTCTCACCTGTGCTGTGTGCGGTGTACATGTGCTCCTGTCTCACCTGTGCTGTGTGCGGTGTACACGTGCTCCTGTCTCACCTGTGCTGTGTGCGGTGTACACGTGCTCCTGTCTCACCTGTGCTGTGTGCGGTGTACACGTGCTCCTGTCTCACTTGTGCTGTGTGCGGTGTACACGTGCTCCTGTCTCACCTGTGCTGTGTGCGATGTACACGTGCTCCTGTCTCACCTGTGCTGTGTGCGGTGTACACGTGCTCCTGTCTCACCTGTGCTGTGTACACGTGCTCCTGTCTCCCCTGTGCTGTGTGCGGTGTACACGTGCTCCTGTCTCCCCTGTGCTGTGTGCGGTGTACATGTGCTCCTGTCTCACCTGTGCTGTGTGCGGTGTACATGTGCTCCTGTCTCACCTGTGCTGTGTGCGGTGTACATGTGCTCCTGTCTCACCTGTGCTGTGTGCGGTGTACACGTGCTCCTGTCTCACCTGTGCTGTGTGCGGTGTACACGTGCTCCTGTCTCACCTGTGCTGTGTGCGGTGTACACGTGCTCCTGTCTCCCCCTGTGCTGTGTGCGGTGTACACGTGCTCCTGTCTCACCTGTGCTGTGTGCGGTGTACACGTGCTCCTGTCTCCCCTGTGCTGTGTGCGGTGTACACGTGCTCCTGTCTCACCTGTGCTGTGCGGTGTACACGTGCTCCTGTCTCACCTGTGCTGTGTACGGTGTACACGTGCTCCTGTCTCCCTGTGCTGTGTACGGTGTACACGTGCTCCTGTCTCACCTGTGCTGTGTGCGGTGTACACGTGCTCCTGTCTCCCCTGTGCTGTGTGCGGTGTACATGTGCTCCTGTCTCACCTGTGCTGTGTGCGGTGTACACGTGCACCTGTCTCACCTGTGCTGTGCGGTGTACACGTGCTCCTGTCTCACCTGTGCTGTACATGTGCTCCTGTCTCACCTGTGCTGTGAGTGGTGTACACGTGCTCCTGTCTCACCTGTGCTGTGTACACGTGCTCCTGTCTCACCTGTGCTGTGTGCGGTGTACACGTGCTCCTGTCTCCCCTGTGCTGTGTGCGGTGTACACGTGCTCCTGTCTCACCTGTGCTGTGTGCGGTGTACACGTGCTCCTGTCTCACCTGTGCTGTGTGCGGTGTACACGTGCTCCTGTCTCACCTGTGCTGTGTGCGGTGTACACGTGCTCCTGTCTCACCTGTGCTGTGTGCGCTGTACACGTGCTCCTGTCTCACCTGTGCTGTGTGCGGTGTACACGTGCTCCTGTCTCACCTGTGCTGTGTGCGGTGTACACGTGCTCCTGTCTCACCTGTGCTGTGTGCGATGTACACGTGCTCCTGTCTCACCTGTGCTGTGTGCGGTGTACACGTGCTCCTGTCTCACCTGTGCTGTGTGCGATGTACACGTGCTCCTGTCTCACCTGTGCTGTGTGCGCTGTACACGTGCTCCTGTCTCACCTGTGCTGTGTGCGCTGTACACGTGCTCCTGTCTCCCCTGTGCTGTGTGCGGTGTACATGTGCTCCTGTCTCCCCTGTGCTGTGTGCGGTGTACATGTGCTCCTGTCTCACCTGTGCTGTGTGCGGTGTACACGTGCTCCTGTCTCACCTGTGCTGTGTGCGGTGTACACGTGCTCCTGTCTCACCTGTGCTGTGTGCGATGTACACGTGCTCCTGTCTCACCTGTGCTGTGTGCGATGTACACGTGCTCCTGTCTCACCTGTGCTGTGTGCGGTGTACACGTGCTCCTGTCTCACCTGTGCTGTGTGCGATGTACACGTGCTCCTGTCTCACCTGTGCTGTGTGCGCTGTACACGTGCTCCTGTCTCACCTGTGCTGTGTGCGCTGTACACGTGCTCCTGTCTCCCCCTGTGCTGTGTGCGGTGTACATGTGCTCCTGTCTCCCCTGTGCTGTGTGCGGTGTACATGTGCTCCTGTCTCACCTGTGCTGTGTGCGGTGTATATGTGCTCCTGTCTCACCTGTGCTGTGTGCGGTGTACACGTGCTCCTGTCTCACTTGTGCTGTGTGCGGTGTACACGTGCTCCTGTCTCACCTGTGCTGTGTGCGGTGTACACGTGCTCCTGTCTCACCTGTGCTGTGTGCGGTGTACACGTGCTCCTGTCTCACCTGTGCTGTGTGCGGTGTACACGTGCTCCTGTCTCCCCTGTGCTGTGTGCGGTGTACACGTGCTCCTGTCTCACCTGTGCTGTGTGCGGTGTACACGTGCTCCTGTCTCACCTGTGCTGTGTGCGGTGTACACGTGCTCCTGTCTCACCTGTGCTGTGTGCGGTGTACACGTGCACCTGTCTCACCTGTGCTGTGCGGTGTACACGTGCTCCTGTCTCACCTGTGCTGTACATGTGCACCTGTCTCACCTGTGCTGTGCGGTGTACACGTGCTCCTGTCTCACCTGTGCTGTACATGTGCTCCTGTCTCACCTGTGCTGTGTGCGGTGTACACGTGCTCCTGTCTCACCTGTGCTGTGTGCGGTGTACACGTGCTCCTGTCTCCCCTGTGCTGTGTACACGTGCTCCTGTCTCCCCTGTGCTGTGTGCGGTGTACACGTGCTCCTGTCTCACCTGTGCTGTGTGCGGTGTACATGTGCTCCTGTCTCACCTGTGCTGTGTGCGGTGTACACGTGCTCCTGTCTCACCTGTGCTGTGTGCGCTGTACACGTGCTCCTGTCTCACCTGTGCTGTGTGCGGTGTACACGTGCTCCTGTCTCACCTGTGCTGTGTGCGGTGTACACGTGCTCCTGTCTCACCTGTGCTGTGTGCGGTGTACACGTGCTCCTGTCTCCCCTGTGCTGTGTGCGGTGTACACGTGCTCCTGTCTCACCTGTGCTGTGTGCGGTGTACACGTGCTCCTGTCTCACCTGTGCTGTGTGCGGTGTACACGTGCTCCTGTCTCACCTGTGCTGTGTGCGGTGTACACGTGCTCCTGTCTCCCCTGTGCTGTGTACACGTGCTCCTGTCTCACCTGTGCTGTGTGCGCTGTACACGTGCTCCTGTCTCACCTGTGCTGTGTGCGGTGTACACGTGCTCCTGTCTCACCTGTGCTGTGTGCGGTGTACACGTGCTCCTGTCTCACCTGTGCTGTGTGCGGTGTACACGTGCTCCTGTCTCACCTGTGCTGTGTGCGGTGTACACGTGCTCCTGTCTCACCTGTGCTGTACATGTGCACCTGTCTCACCTGTGCTGTGCGGTGTACACGTGCTCCTGTCTCACCTGTGCTGTGTGCGGTGTACACGTGCACCTGTCTCACCTGTGCTGTGCGGTGTACACGTGCTCCTGTCTCACCTGTGCTGTACATGTGCTCCTGTCTCACCTGTGCTGTACACGTGCTCCTGTCTCACCTGTGCTGTACATGTGCTCCTGTCTCACCTGTGCTGTGTGCGGTGTACACGTGCTCCTGTCTCACCTGTGCTGTGTGCGGTGTACACGTGCTCCTGTCTCCCCTGTGCTGTGTACACGTGCTCCTGTCTCCCCTGTGCTGTGTGCGGTGTACACGTGCTCCTGTCTCACCTGTGCTGTGTGCGGTGTACATGTGCTCCTGTCTCACCTGTGCTGTGTGCGGTGTACACGTGCTCCTGTCTCACCTGTGCTGTGTGCGGTGTACACGTGCTCCTGTCTCACCTGTGCTGTGTGCGCTGTACACGTGCTCCTGTCTCACCTGTGCTGTGTACGGTGTACACGTGCTCCTGTCTCACCTGTGCTGTGTGCGCTGTACACGTGCTCCTGTCTCACCTGTGCTGTGTGCGGTGTACACGTGCTCCTGTCTCACCTGTGCTGTGTGCGGTGTACATGTGCTCCTGTCTCACCTGTGCTGTGTGCGGTGTACACGTGCTCCTGTCTCACCTGTGCTGTGTGCGGTGTACACGTGCTCCTGTCTCACCTGTGCTGTGTGCGGTGTACACGTGCTCCTGTCTCCCCTGTGCTGTGTACACGTGCTCCTGTCTCACCTGTGCTGTGTGCGCTGTACACGTGCTCCTGTCTCACCTGTGCTGTGTGCGGTGTACACGTGCTCCTGTCTCACCTGTGCTGTGTGCGGTGTACACGTGCTCCTGTCTCACCTGTGCTGTGTGCGGTGTACACGTGCTCCTGTCTCACCTGTGCTGTGTGCGGTGTACACGTGCTCCTGTCTCACCTGTGCTGTGTGCGGTGTACATGTGCTCCTGTCTCCCCTGTGCTGTGTGCGGTGTACACGTGCTCCTGTCTCACCTGTGCTGTGTGCGGTGTACACGTGCTCCTGTCTCACCTGTGCTGTGTGCGATGTACACGTGCTCCTGTCTCACCTGTGCTGTGTGCGGTGTACACGTGCTCCTGTCTCACCTGTGCTGTGTGCGGTGTACACGTGCTCCTGTCTCACCTGTGTCACCTGTGCTGTGTGCGGTGTACACGTGCTCCTGTCTCACCTGTGCTGTGTGCGGTGTACACGTGCTCCTGTCTCACCTGTGCTGTGTGCGGTGTACACGTGCTCCTGTCTCACCTGTGCTGTGTGCGGTGTACACGTGCTCCTGTCTCACCTGTGCTGTGTGCGGTGTACACGTGCTCCTGTCTCACTTGTGCTGTGTGCGGTGTACACGTGCTCCTGTCTCACCTGTGCTGTGTGCGGTGTACACGTGCTCCTGTCTCACCTGTGCTGTGTGCGGTGTACACGTGCTCCTGTCTCACCTGTGCTGTGTGCGGTGTACACGTGCTCCTGTCTCACCTGTGCTGTGTGCGATGTACACGTGCTCCTGTCTCACCTGTGCTGTGTGCGGTGTACACGTGCTCCTGTCTCACCTGTGCTGTGTGCGGTGTACACGTGCTCCTGTCTCCCCTGTGCTGTGTGCGGTGTACACGTGCTCCTGTCTCACCTGTGCTGTGTGCGGTGTACACGTGCTCCTGTCTCACCTGTGCTGTGTGCGGTGTACACGTGCTCCTGTCTCACCTGTGCTGTGTGCGGTGTACACGTGCTCCTGTCTCACCTGTGCTGTGTGCGGTGTACACGTGCTCCTGTCTCACTTGTGCTGTGTGCGGTGTACACGTGCTCCTGTCTCACCTGTGCTGTGTGCGGTGTACACGTGCTCCTGTCTCCCCTGTGCTGTGTGCGGTGTACACGTGCTCCTGTCTCACCTGTGCTGTGTGCGGTGTACACGTGCTCCTGTCTCCCCTGTGCTGTGTGCGGTGTACACGTGCTCCTGTCTCACCTGTGCTGTGTGCGGTGTACACGTGCTCCTGTCTCACCTGTGCTGTGTGCGGTGTACACGTGCTCCTGTCTCACCTGTGCTGTGTGCGGTGTACATGTGCTCCTGTCTCACCTGTGCTGTGTGCGGTGTACACGTGCTCCTGTCTCACCTGTGCTGTGTGCGGTGTACACGTGCTCCTGTCTCACCTGTGCTGTGTGCGGTGTACACGTGCTCCTGTCTCACCTGTGCTGTGTGCGGTGTACACGTGCTCCTGTCTCACCTGTGCTGTGTGCGGTGTACATGTGCTCCTGTCTCCCCTGTGCTGTGTGCGGTGTACACGTGCTCCTGTCTCCCCTGTGCTGTACATGTGCTCCTGTCTCACCTGTGCTGTGTGCGGTGTACACGTGCTCCTGTCTCACCTGTGCTGTGTGCGATGTACACGTGCTCCTGTCTCACCTGTGCTGTGTGCGGTGTACACGTGCTCCTGTCTCCCCTGTGCTGTGTGCGGTGTACACGTGCTCCTGTCTCACCTGTGCTGTGTGCGGTGTACACGTGCTCCTGTCTCACCTGTGCTGTGTGCGGTGTACACGTGCTCCTGTCTCACCTGTGCTGTGTGCGGTGTACATGTGCTCCTGTCTCACCTGTGCTGTGTGCGGTGTACACGTGCTCCTGTCTCACCTGTGCTGTGTGCGGTGTACACGTGCTCCTGTCTCACCTGTGCTGTGTGCGGTGTACACGTGCTCCTGTCTCCCCTGTGCTGTGTGCGGTGTACACGTGCTCCTGTCTCACCTGTGCTGTGTGCGGTGTACACGTGCTCCTGTCTCACCTGTGCTGTGTGCGGTGTACACGTGCTCCTGTCTCACCTGTGCTGTGTGCGGTGTACACGTGCTCCTGTCTCCCCTGTGCTGTGTGCGGTGTACACGTGCTCCTGTCTCACCTGTGCTGTGTGCGGTGTACACGTGCTCCTGTCTCCCCTGTGCTGTGTGCGGTGTACACGTGCTCCTGTCTCACCTGTGCTGTGTGCGGTGTACACGTGCTCCTGTCTCACCTGTGCTGTGTGCGGTGTACACGTGCTCCTGTCTCACCTGTGCTGTGTGCGGTGTACACGTGCTCCTGTCTCACCTGTGCTGTGTGCGGTGTACACGTGCTCCTGTCTCACCTGTGCTGTGTGCGGTGTACACGTGCTCCTGTCTCCCCTGTGCTGTGTGCGGTGTACACGTGCTCCTGTCTCACCTGTGCTGTGTGCGGTGTACACGTGCTCCTGTCTCCCCTGTGCTGTGTGCGGTGTACACGTGCTCCTGTCTCACCTGTGCTGTGTGCGGTGTACACGTGCTCCTGTCTCCCCTGTGCTGTGTGCGGTGTACACGTGCTCCTGTCTCACCTGTGCTGTGTGCGGTGTACACGTGCTCCTGTCTCACCTGTGCTGTGTGCGGTGTACACGTGCTCCTGTCTCCCCTGTGCTGTGTGCGGTGTACACGTGCTCCTGTCTCACCTGTGCTGTGTGCGGTGTACACGTGCTCCTGTCTCACCTGTGCTGTGTGCGGTGTACACGTGCTCCTGTCTCACCTGTGCTGTGTGCGGTGTACACGTGCTCCTGTCTCACCTGTGCTGTGTGCGGTGTACACGTGCTCCTGTCTCCCCTGTGCTGTGTGCGGTGTACACGTGCTCCTGTCTCACCTGTGCTGTGTGCGGTGTACACGTGCTCCTGTCTCACCTGTGCTGTGTGCGGTGTACACGTGCTCCTGTCTCCCCTGTGCTGTGTGCGGTGTACACGTGCTCCTGTCTCACCTGTGCTGTGTGCGATGTACACGTGCTCCTGTCTCACCTGTGCTGTGTGCGGTGTACACGTGCTCCTGTCTCACCTGTGCTGTGTGCGGTGTACACGTGCTCCTGTCTCCCCTGTGCTGTGTGCGGTGTACACGTGCTCCTGTCTCCCCTGTGCTGTGTGCGGTGTACACGTGCTCCTGTCTCCCCTGTGCTGTGTGCGGTGTACACGTGCTCCTGTCTCACCTGTGCTGTGTGCGCTGTACACGTGCTCCTGTCTCACCTGTGCTGTGTGCGGTGTACATGTGCTCCTGTCTCACCTGTGCTGTGTGCGGTGTACACGTGCTCCTGTCTCCCCTGTGCTGTGTGCGGTGTACATGTGCTCCTGTCTCACCTGTGCTGTGTGCGGTGTACACGTGCTCCTGTCTCACCTGTGCTGTGTGCGGTGTACATGTGCTCCTGTCTCACCTGTGCTGTGTGCGGTGTACACGTGCTCCTGTCTCACCTGTGCTGTGTGCGGTGTACATGTGCTCCTGTCTCACCTGTGCTGTGTGCGATGTACACGTGCTCCTGTCTCACCTGTGCTGTGTGCGGTGTACATGTGCTCCTGTCTCACCTGTGCTGTGTGCGGTGTACACGTGCTCCTGTCTCACTTGTGCTGTGTGCGGTGTACACGTGCTCCTGTCTCACCTGTGCTGTGTGCGGTGTACACGTGCTCCTGTCTCACCTGTGCTGTGTGCGGTGTACACGTGCTCCTGTCTCACCTGTGCTGTGTGCGGTGTACACGTGCTCCTGTCTCACCTGTGCTGTGTGCGGTGTACACGTGCTCCTGTCTCACCTGTGCTGTGTGCGGTGTACACGTGCCCCTGTCTCACCTGTGCTGTGTGCGGTGTACACGTGCTCCTGTCTCACCTGTGCTGTGTGCGGTGTACACGTGCTCCTGTCTCACCTGTGCTGTGTGCGGTGTACACGTGCTCCTGTCTCACCTGTGCTGTGATCAGTTTGTCCATCACCGGGTCTCTATCTGAGATCTCCTCCCCAAAGCAGAGAGTTACTCTGTACTCAGGGGCAGCCGCTTGCCCTGCTCTGTATGTCGCCAGCTCTAAGGGGAGATGCAGCATTAACAAACACCCCGTATACCGACTACATATATACATAAATATATATATATATATACATATATATACACACCCACCCACATATATACCCACCCCCTATATAAACCTACCCTGTATACCCACTACATATATACACCCACCGCTATATACACTGTGGTACCCACCCCCATATATACCCCCACCCCCTATATAAACCCACCCTGTATACCCACTACTTATATTGTAAAACAAATATATATATATATTCGCCGCGCTTCTCCGTGTAGGGAGCCTGCAGCTCGCAAAAGAATTGGCCATACATATGTGATAACCAGAAAGTGAATCCCTGCGCTTCTCACATCGGGCTAACAGTATCTGCTGAGAAATGTACACAGTGAAACCTCAGCCTGTGAGACAAAGGAGACTTTTGGTTGCATCTTTTAATCAAATCATGACAAGCCTGCTAACCAACGTCAAGCTAAGTCTCAGTAGCAGGTCCCTATGCTAAATACATTCTAGTGAATTATGGGAAATATACCCTAAAGGGGTTAATAAAT
This sequence comes from Ascaphus truei, assembly GCF_040206685.1. Lineage (NCBI taxonomy): Eukaryota > Metazoa > Chordata > Amphibia > Anura > Ascaphidae > Ascaphus > Ascaphus truei. The sequence continues at coordinate 34,167,956 of NC_134495.1, forward strand.
AAAGCAATTTTTTAAAGGGAGGGACAAAAATTGTAGTTACATCCCTGTCACCCCCTATATATACCCACTCCCTATATATACCCACGCCTACATATATACCCAATCCTTATAACCACCCTGTATATACAATCAACCAGTATACCCACCCCTATATATGCCCCACCCTTTATACATATATATCAACCCACAATACACATTCACCCCGTATACCCAACCCTACAGATGCAGCCAGGTGGTTTGACGCAAAGTCGGCCAGAACACCGTAGATGGGACGTGCCTGACACCCGCGTACTCGCAGATTCCCCCGCGACCACACTAATTGCCCATCAGATTAACACAGCGGGGGTACCTGCGTGTGAATGGGACTCGCGCTGTGTGAGTCCTACCGGGCTGCGCCTGTCTGTAAGAGACGCGCAGCGAGACTGAAACAGTCACTGCACCTGCGCGCCTCTATTAGGCGCTCGCGTCTTTAATTTTAATGACACTGTAACAGGGACTTACCCCTGTTAAAAAAAACGTGCCTCTAATCCAGCAGTGTGCTGGTTAATTGCACACCTGCAATCAACCAACACCACCTGCCTAATAAGAACTCTGTCAGAAAAGGCCTGTTCTGAGACACAGGAGGAGGATTCCTGAGCTCACAATTGGAGCTGACCCAGGAAAGACAGTCCAGAGGACAGATGTCTTGAGCTGCAATGACTGCAGGCTGACAGCAAGACAAAGGGGGGCGGACTCTACCTGGACAGGCATTGCCTTAGGACACAAAGGTGCTCACCCAGGAGGGCACAGAGGCTTCCCCTACATACAGATAAGACTTTCTTATGGGACTGTTATATATCTGTGTGTGTGTATATATATATATATACACACACACACACAGTGGTTGACAAATCACCAAAAAATCTACTCGCCACACAAAAAAATCTACTCGCCACCTAGTACCAAACGTGTGCTGCTTGGGCCAATATTTACTCGCCCGGGGGTTAAATATATATATATATATATATTTATATTTGGGCTGGTAATTAGATTGGCTAACCACCCAGTTAGAGATGGCTGGACTACACGTGTAGATATTCTCCAAAACGGAGCAGGTTTTTCTTTGGCTTATTTTCATATGTTTTGCTGTGTTAAAGGGACAGGCGCAATAAAGCCTCATTTTAGTTTCACTTTAGACGGTCTCCATTGCGTGCCTCTGCACACGTCTCTTACAAACACACTATTGCAGCAGGGGGTCTCCGGGAGCTGAACAGCATTAATTTCAGGGACCCCCTGCTTCCCGAGTTACAGGCCCCAGTATAGGGTGCCGGTATCTCCGCCATGTTTAAATCTCCCGGTCACGTGACAATTAAACACGGCGGAGACATTATTAAAATAAAAGCCGCGCGCTCGCCTGTCAGAGATGCGCAGGGAGAAGGACTGATTCTGTCTACTCCCACTGCGCATCTCTTCCAGACTGGTGCCACCCGGCAGGATTCACACAACGGGGGTCACGTTCAGAAGCAGGTGCCCTGCACTTGGATGTGAACGCTCCACGTATGGTCTGCGGTTCACAGATGCTGGGGGCCTGGCTGCATCCGTATATACACCCACCCCCTATATATACAAAATGTACATCCACATGTACTAGGTACATCCACCTAATATTAATATTAATATATATATATATATATATATATATATATATATATATATATATATACACACACACATATATACTCACTTTCTCTCTTTTCCCTCCCTCTCACCTCTCAGGAAGATCTGCGTGTCAAACAGTTTGACGTGTGCGTCTCTCTCCAGCTTGTTAGCCTCCTCCCCTTGACGCGCACACGGCCCCGCCCAGAAGACGCGTCCGAGGCACTTTCTCTGGCGTTGAGCGAAGACTCCGTGCGTGTTGCTGCCGAGCATGACGCCGGCCTCCAGAAAGCCCAGCAAATCCTGCGTGCGACTCCGCACAAACGCATCCTCCACCGCGTCCGGGGGGGGCAGCAGCACCAGCTCCATTCCCCCCAGGGGTCCCACCCATGGAGCCTCCGCCAGGATCTTACACTCTCCGCTGTGCACGAGACACCGCGACACCTCCACGCCACTGTACTGCACCGTGACAAGCATGTCTAAAGAGACAGGCAGCATGTTACATTACATAGATGTTAGCAAGGCTTGTGACTCTGTCCCACTGATACATACGTTGCAATGTTTGGGATTGGACTCTAAGCTGGTAGAATGGATAAGACATTGGTAGAAGGATAGGTGGCAGAGAGTTGGGGTGAATGGATAAGACATTGGTAGAAGGGTAGGTGGCAGAGAGTTGGGGTGAATGGATAAGACATTGGTAGAAGGGTAGGTGGCAGAGAGTTGGGGTGAATGGATAAGACATTGGTAGAAGGGTAGGTGGCAGAGAGTTGGGGTGAATGGATAAGACATTGGTAGAAGGATAGGTGGTAGAGAGTTGGGGTAAATGGATAAGACATTGGTAGAAGGATAGGTGGTAGAGACTTGGGGTAAATGGATAAGACATTGGTAGAAGGAGGGTGGTAGAGAGTTGGGGTAAATGGATAAGACATTGGTAGAAGGAGGGTGGTAGAGAGTTGGGGTGAATGGATAAGACATTGGTAGAAGGAGGGTGGTAGAGAGTTGGGGTGAATGGATAAGACATTGGTAGAAGGATAGGGGGCAGAGTGTTGGGGTAAATGGATAAGACATTGGTAGAAGGATAGGTGGCAGAGAGTTGGGGTAAATGGATAAGACATTGGTAGAAGGATAGGTGGCAGAGAGTTGGGGTGAATGGATAAGACATTGGTAGAAGGTTAGGTGGCAGAGAGTTGGGGTGAATGGGTAAGACATTGGTAGAAGGGTAGGTGGCAGAGAGTTGGGGTGAATGGATCAGACATTGGTAGAAGGATAGGTGGTAGAGAGTTGGGGTGAATGGGTAAGACATTGGTAGAAGGATAGGTGGCAGAGAGTTGGGGTGAATGGATAAGACATTGGTAGAAGGATAGGTGGCAGAGAGTTGGGGCGAATGGATAAGACATTGGTAGAAGGATAGGTGGCAGAGAGTTGGGGTAAATGGATAAGACATTGGTAGAAGGATAGGTGGCAGAGAGTTGGGGTGAATGGATAAGATATTGGTAGAAGGATAGGTGGCAGAGAGTTGGGGTGAATGGATAAGACATTGGTAGAAGGATAGGTGGCAGAGAGTTGGGGTGAATGGATAAGACATTGGTAGAAGGTTAGGTGGCAGAGAGATGGGGTAAATGGATAAGACATTGGTAGAAGGGTAGGTGGCAGAGAGTTGGGGTGAATGGATAAGACATTGGTAGAAGGTTAGGTGGCAGAGAGTTGGGGTGAATGGATAAGACATTGGTAGAAGGATAGGGGGCAGAGAGTTGGGGTGAATGGATAAGACATTGGTAGAAGGATAGGTGGTAGAGAGTTGGGGTGATTGGGTAAGACATTGGTAGAAGGATAGGTGGTAGAGAGTTGGGGTGAATGGATAAGACATTGGTAGAAGGATAGGTGGCAGAGTTGGGGTAAATGGATAAGACATTGGTAGAAGGATAGGTGGCAGAGAGTTGGGGTGAATGGATAAGACATTGGTAGAAGGATAGGTGGTAGAGAGTTGGGGTGAATGGATAAGACATTGGTAGAAGGATAGGGGGCATAGAGTTGGGGTAAATGGATAAGACATTGGTAGAAGGATAGGTGGCAGAGAGTTGGGGTGAATGGATAAGACATTGGTAGAAGGATAGGTGGTAGAGAGTTGGGGTGAATGGATAAGACATTGGTAGAAGGATAGGTGGCAGAGAGTTGGGGTGAATGGATAAGACATTGTTAGAAGTATAGGTGGCAGAGAGTTGGGGTGAATGGATAAGACATTGGTAGAAGGATAGGTGGCAGAGAGTTGGGGTGAATGGATAAGACATTGGTAGAAGGTTAGGTGGCAGAGAGATGGGGTGAATGGATAAGACATTGGTAGAAGGGTAGGTGGCAGAGAGTTGGGGTGAATGGATAAGACATTGGTAGAAGGTTAGGTGGCAGAGAGTTGGGGTGAATGGATAAGACATTGGTAGAAGGATAGGGGGCAGAGAGTTGGGGTGAATGGATAAGACATTGGTAGAAGGTTAGGTGGCAGAGAGTTGGGGTGAATGGATAAGACATTGGTAGAAGGATAGGTGGCAGAGAGTTGGGGTGAATGGATAAGACATTGGTAGAAGGATAGGTGGTAGAGAGTTGGGGTGAATGGGTAAGACATTGGTAGAAGGATAGGTGGTAGAGAGTTGGGGTGAATGGATAAGACATTGGTAGAAGGATAGGTGGCAGAGTTGGGGTAAATGGATAAGACATTGGTAGAAGGATAGGTGGCAGAGAGTTGGGGTGAATGGATAAGACATTGGTAGAAGGATAGGTGGTAGAGAGTTGGGGTGAATGGATAAGACATTGGTAGAAGGATAGGGGGCATAGAGTTGGGGTAAATGGATAAGACATTGGTAGAAGGATAGGGGTAAATGGATAAGACACTGGTAGAAGGATAGGGGGCAGAGAGTTGGGGTGAATGGATAAGACATTGGTAGAAGGATAGGGGTGAATGGATAAGACATTGGTAGAAGGATAGGGGTAAATGGATAAGACACTGGTAGAAGGATAGGTGGCAGAGAGTTGGGGTGAATGGATAAGACATTGGTAGGAGGATAGGGGGCATAGAGTTGGGGTAAATGGATAAGAAATTGGTAGAAGGATAGGTGGCAGAGAGTTGGGGTGAATGGATAAGACATTGGTAGAAGGATAGGGGGCAGAGAGTTGGGGTGAATGGATAAGACATTGGTAGAAGGATAGGGGTGAATGGATAAGACACTGGTAGAAGGATAGGGGGCAGAGAGTTGGGGTGAATGGATAAGACATTGGTAGAAGGATAGGGGGCAGAGAGTTGGGGTGAATGGATAAGACACTGGTAGAAGGATAGGGGGCAGAGAGTTGGGGTGAATGGATAAGACACTGGTAGAAGGATAGGGGGCAGAGAGTTGGGGTGAATGGATAAGACATTGGTAGAAGGATAGGGGTGAATGGATAAGACATTGGTAGAAGGATAGGGGTAAGTGGATAAGACACTGGTAGAAGGATAGGCGACAGGGAGTTGGGGTAAACCGTCAGAGGTCAGGGGGAACAGTCAGAGGCCAGTTGGGGTATTGGTCATTGGAGTTACCTGTGTGTGTTATCTGTGTCGGCAGCACTGGGTTAAGTGTGAGACGGAGGGCTGCAGAGAGAGAGAGAGAGACAGATATATAGATATATACATATATATACACTGCTATATACACACACCAAGATATATAAATATATATATATATATAGTGCAGAATAAATGAGTTCTTCAGTATTAGGTGATACCTTTTTTATTGGACTAACAATTTATGTCATAGGACAAGCTTTCGAGAGTTCTCCTCTCTTCTTCAGGTCAAGCAATACTGATTTACACAGGAATTAATGCTAAAACAGTGTACTGTATAGAGAGAGAGAAAAAAACCAGATATTTACTGTAGATAAGGAAGGGTGTTAAGTGTTTGAAGCCAGGAGACAGTGTCAAAGAAAGGTGGGGAGGGGAAGGGATGCTGGGGGGGGGGGGGGGGGGGAGGGGGAGGAGGGAGAGGAAGTGTGGATAAGAGTTGAGGCAAGCAGGATAATTACAGACAATTTTGGTAGGGTGTGAGAAAACCCATGTCCACATTAAGTCCTTTGGTTTTGGTGTCAAAGAGTCTTATCATTCTGAGCTCAAATGTTTTCCGTTCTTGGGTGCTTTTAAACACTCCATTGAGGATTTTGATTTTTAAATCATTTATGGAATGATCTGGTTGTGAGAAGTGATGTTCCACAGGTGAGCAGTATCTTCCTTCTTCGTGATGGAGTATAGAGTGTCTGTGCATATTCATTCTTCCTTGTAATTTTTGGCTGGTTTCCCCAATGTAGCAACCTTGGTCACATTTGTTGCATTGCATCTTTCGGCAAACTACACACATCTGTATACAAGAAACCAACAGACAGATGCAGTTACCTCCACAACTCCAGCTTCCATCCCACTCACACCAAACAAGGTATCATACACAGCCAGGCTATAAGATACCACCGCATATGCTCTGACACTGAAGACAGAAACAGGCATCTCACAACCCTGACCGAATCATTCAGACAGAAGGGATACAAACCAAAGACTATTGCCAAAACTATTACATCTGCACTAAAAGCCCCACGAGAACACCTGCTACAATACAGACAGAAAGAACCTACCACACGCATACCACTAGTGACCACATACAACCCTACCTTAGAGGGAATACGAAAAATAATCAAAGATCTGCAACCCATGCTGACAGAGGATGCGACATTAAAAGAAATCTTTCCCAAACCTCCCATTCTTGCATTTAGGCAACCACCAAACCTCAAACAGAAATTAGTCAGCAGAAAACTTCACAACGATTTTAAAGACATGAATAACGGCACAAAACCGTGCAGCAGCACACGCTGCAAACTCTGCAAACATATTTGCCAGGATCCCACAGCCAGTCACAACCATAGAACATTCAATGTTAAAGGATCATACAGCTGCACATCCACGAATATAGTGTATATGATTCAATGTACAGAGGCGGCACATTTTATTTGAGTGCGGCTAGCTCCGCAAGCCGGGGGATGCCCTGGCATGCTAGCCGCACTCCCTCGGCGTGCCGTGCGTCATCGACGCGCGGTCACGCGTCATCGGGTGCCTGCGCCCCCTGCACGCGTGTCCAGGGCTCCCCGAGGGAGCCCTGGTGTCCCGCGATGTGGGGGACGGCGGCAGGGGGTTCCGGGGGACCCGGCGGACCCGGCGAGCGGAGGGAGAAAGCCCCGATCGGAGGGCGCTCCTCCGCGGCTTCGGCGCGCGCCAGGCACATCCCGGCGCGCGCCTGGTTACTGCTGCGGCCGAGACCGGGCAAATGCTCAAATAAACTCGGCCGCAGCAGTAACAAATGTGACCAAGGTTGCGACATTGGGGAAACCAGCCAAAAATTACAAGGAAGAATGAATATGCACAGACACTCTATACTCCATCACGAAGAAGGAAGATACTGCTCACCTGTGGGACATCACTTCTCACAACCAGATCATTCCATAAATGATTTAAAAATCAAAATCCTCAATGGAGTGTTTAAAAGCACCCAAGAACGGAAAACATTTGAGCTCAGAATGATAAGACTCTTTGACACCAAAACCAAAGGACTTAATGTGGACATGGGTTTTCTCACACCCTACCAAAATTGTCTGTAATTATCCTGCTTGCCTCAACTCTTATCCACACTTCCTCTCCCTCCCCCCCCCCCCCCCCAGCATCCCTTCCCCTCCCCACCTTTCTTTGACACTGTCTCCTGGCTTCAAACACTTAACACCCTACCTTATCTACAGTAAATATGTTTTTTTTTTTCTCTCTCTATACACTGTTTTAGCATTAATTCCTGTGTAAATCAGTATTGCTTGACCTGAAGAAGAGAGGAGAACTCTCGAAAGCTTGTCCTATGACATAAATTGTTAGTCCAATAAAAAAGGTATCACCTAATACTGAAGAACTCATTTATTCTGCACTATCGCAACTGGACTAACACGGCTATTTTCTGCTTTATATATATATATATAGATATATACAGTCATGTGAAAAAGAAAGTACACCCTCTTTGAATTCCATGGTTTTACGTATCAGGACATAATAACAATCATCTGTTCCTTAGCAGGTCTAAAAATTAGGTAAATACAACCTCAGATGAACAACAACACATGACATATTACACCGTGTCATGAATTATTTAACAAAAATAAAGCCAAAATGGAGAAGCTATGTGTGAAAAACTAAGTACACCCTTGCTGCTTCCATAGGAATTAAGATGCTAAGTAGCAGACAGGTGCTGCTAATCAAATGCCCTTGATTAATTGATCATCAGCAAGTGTGACCACCTCTATAAAAGCCAAAGTTTTAGCAGTTTGCTCGTCTGGAGCATTCAGGTGTGTGTTAACACAATGCCAAGGAGGAAAGACATCACCAATGATCTTAGAGAAGCAATTGTTGCTGCCCATCAATCTGGGAAGGGTTATAAGGCTATTTCCAAACAATTTAAAGTCCATCATTCTACAGTGAGAAAGATTATTCAAAAATGGAAAACATTCAAAACAGTTGCCAATCTTTCCAGGAGTGGACGTCACAGCAAATTCACCCCAAGGTGATAAGACATTGGTAGAAGGATAGGTGGCATAGAGTTGGGGTAAATGGATCCCCTTGCAATGCTCAGAGAAATTACAAAAAACCCAAGAGTTACATCTCTGACTCTACAGGCCTCAGCATGTTAAATGTTAAAGTTCATGACAGTACAATTAGAAAAAGACTGAACAAGTATGGTTTGTTTGGAAGGGTTGCCAGGTGAAAGCCTCTTCTCTCTAAAAAGAACATGGCAGCACGGCTTAGGTTTGCAAAGTTGCATCTGAACAAACCACAAGACTTCTGGAACAATGTCCTTTGGACAGACGAGACCAAAGTGGAGATGTTTGGCCATAATGCACAGCGCCACGTTTGGCGAAAACCAAACACAGCATATCAGCACACCTATAGGTAAAGTTATTAATATTTCCAAACTTGCAGTTTGTAAAGTGTTGGGCA
>NC_134495.1:34181626-34222694 GCF_040206685.1 Ascaphus truei
CCTGCACCTCACACATCTCCCTCCGCAACCGGACCGCGAGGCCCCCTACCCCGCTACACCATGCCACCAATGTCCCTCCCCCTATCCCGCTACCTCACACAGTGTAGCTCCCGCGAACCGCACAGCACACCTCACATCTCCTGCACCTCACACATCTCCCTACCGCAACCGGACCGCGAGGGCCCCTACCCCGCTACACCATGCCACCAATGTCCCTCCCCCTATCCCGCTACCTCACACAGTGTAGCTCCCGCGAACCGCACAGCACGCCTCATCTCCTGCACCTCACACAGCTCCCTACCGCAACCAGACCGCGAGGCCCCCTACCCCGCTACACCATGCCACCAATGTCCCTCCCCCTATCCCGCTAGCTCACACAGTGTAGCTCCCGCGAACCGCACAGCACGCCTCACATCTCCTGCACCTCACACATCTCCCTACCGCAACCGGACCGCGAGGCCCCCTACCCCGCTACACCATGCCACCAATGTCCCTCCCCCTATCCCGCTACCTCACACAGTGTAGCTCCCGCGGACCGCACAGCACGCCTCACATCTCCTGCACCTCACACATCTCCCTACCGCAACCGGACCGCGAGGCCCCCTACCCCGCTACACCATGCCACCAATGTCCCTCCCCCTATCCCGCTACCTCACACAGTGTAGCTCCCGCGGACCGCACAGCACGCCTCACATCTCCTGCACCTCACACATCTCCCTACCGCAACCGGACCGCGAGGCCGCGGCCTACACTCACACACCATGGCAACGATGTCCCTCCCCCTATCCCGCTACCTCACACAGTGTAGCTCCCGCGGACCGCACAGCACGCCACATCTCCTGCACCTCACACAGCTCCCTACCACAACCGGACCGCGAGGCCGCGGCCTACACTCACACACCATGGCAACGATGTCCCTCCCCCTATCCCGCTACCTCACACAGTGTAGCTCCCGCGGACCGCACAGCACGCCTCACATCTCCTGCACCTCACACATCTCCCTACCGCAACCGGACCGCGAGGCCGCGGCCTACACTCACACACCATGGCAACGATGTCCCTCCCCCTATCCCGCTACCTCACACAGTGTAGCTCCCGCGGACCGCACAGCACGCCACATCTCCTGCACCTCACACAGCTCCCTACCACAACCGGACCGCGAGGCCGCGGCCTACACTCACACACCATGGCAACGATGTCCCTCCCCCTATCCCGCTACCTCACACAGTGTAGCTCCCGCGGACCGCACAGCACGCCACATCTCCTGCACCTCACACAGCTCCCTACCGCAACCGGACCGCGAGGCCGCGGCCTACACTCACACACCATGGCAACGATGTCCCTCCCCCTATCCCGCTACCTCACACAGTGTAGCTCCCGCGGACCGCACAGCACGCCTCATCTCCTGCACCTCACACAGCTCCCTACCGCAACCGGACCGCGAGGCCGCGGCCTACACTCACACACCATGCCACCAATGTTCTTCCCCCTATCCCGCTACCTCACACAGTGTATGACAACACCTACCACTGGAAATCAGATGTTCGTTGAAATAAAATTTGTTTTCCTAACTATTTTACTGTCTGTATAATGTACACAACACTCACCCACACAAAACCCCCTCATACACACACACACACACACGCAAACATCCTGTCATTCTATGCCACACACTACACTCAAAAACATGCCATTTTTAACATGTGTATGACCAACAACACGCACTCACACAGTTCACACACACAACATGCCTCATACACACACACACGCCATCACACACCAGCAACACACACACATGCTCTCACACACACCACACACCATGCCACCGATGTCACTCCCGCTATCCCGCTACCTCACACACTCTACCTCCCGCGGAACAACCAGCACGCCTGACATCTCCTGCACCTCACACATCTCCCTCCGCAACCGGACCGCGACGCCGCGGACTACAGTCAAACAGCATGCCACCAATGTCACTCCCGCTACCTCACACACTGTATGACAACACCTACCACTGAAACTCAGCTGTTCCTTACAATAAAATATGTTTTCCTAACAATTTCACTGTCTGTATAATCTACTATATATTTCTGAAAGCACTGTATGTCTGCGTCCCTAGCGGCAATCTCATTGGTCCCTTGGCCCGCCCGCCCCCGCACACCTCTCATTGGGCTCACACACTCACACCACCCCCTTGGCCCGCTCCCCACACCTCTCATTGGGCTCACACACTCACACCACCCCCTTGGCCCGCTCCCCACACCTCTCATTGGGCTCACACACTCACACCACCCCCTTGGCCCGCCCCCCACACCTCTCATTGGCCTGAGGCGGAGTGACGGGCCAAAGGTCCAAAAAAAAAAAAAAAACACACACATATATATCTCTGTCCTCTCCCCCCCCTATCACACTCACCTCCCCCCCTCCCCGGTGCTCACCTCCCTCCCGCTCCACTCCCTCCCCGGCGGGGGGACACGCGCCCACCTAAGACGCGCCCGGAAGCCGCTCCACTCCCGCAGTCACCTCCCTCCCGCTCTTACCTCCCGCACTCACCTCCCGCTCCACTCCCTCCCGCTACACACCACTCCCTCCCGCTCCACTCCCGCACTCACCTCCCTTCCACTCACCTCCCTCCCGCTACACACCACTCCCTCCCGCTACAAACCACTCCCTCCCGCTCCATTCCCTCCCCGGCGGGGGAACAGGCAGCCTGCCACGCGGCGCCTAAGATGGCGGACCCCCTTCCTCCCTCGCGCTCCATTCCCTCCCGCTCCACTCCCTCCCCCGCTCCACTCACGCCCCTCCTGCTCCATTCCCTCGCGCTCCATTCCCTCCCGCTCCACTCACCTCCCTCCCGCTCCACTCCGTCCCCGGCGGGGGAACAGGCTGCCACGCGGCGCGTAAGATGGCGGACCCCCTTCCTCCCTCGCGGCGCCGAGTAAGAAGATGGCGGCGGCCGGAAGTACAGGTAGGTGTCGCTCCCCCACCTCCCCCCCACCTGTGGCGCCGCACGAAACTGAGAAAGGGCGCATCACGGGTGTGTGTGTGTGTGTGTGTGTGTGTGTGTGTGTGTGTGTGTGTGTGTGTGTGTGTGTGTGTGTGTGTGTGTGTGTGTCACTGCCCCCCTCCTGTCCACTGCCCCCCCCTCCTGTCCACTGCCCCCCCCTCCTGTCCACTGCCCCCCCCTCCTGTCCACAGCCGTTCCCCTCCTGTCCACAGCCCCCCCCTCCTGTCCACTGCCCCCCCCTCCTGTCCACTGCCCCCCCCCCCTCCTGTCCACTGCCCCCCCCCTCCTGTCCACTGCCCCCCCCCTCTCCTGTCCACTACCCCCCCCCTCTCCTGTCCACTGCCCCCCCTCTCCTGTCCACTGCCCCCACTCTCCTGTCCACTGCCCCCCCCCTCTCCTGTCCACTGCCCCCCCCTCTCCTGTCCACTGCCCCCCCTCCTGTCCACTGCCCCCCCTCCTGTCCACTGCCCCCCCCCTCCTGTCCACTGTCCTCCCTCCTGTCCACTGTCCACTGCCCCCCCCTCCTGTCCACTGCCCCCCCCTCCTGTCCACTGCCCCCCCCCCTCCTGTCCACTGCCCCCCCCCTCCTGTCCACTGCCCCCCCCCTCCTGTCCACATCCCCCCCCCTTCCCACCGCCTCCCCCCCCCTTCCCACCGCCTCCCCCCCAGTTCCCACCGCCTCCCCCCCCTTCCCACCGCCTCCCCCCCCTCCCCCGTCCACTACCCCCCCCCTCTCCTGTCCACTGCCCCCCCTCTCCTGTCCACTGCCCCCACTCTCCTGTCCACTGCCCCCCCCCTCTCCTGTCCACTGCCCCCCCCTCTCCTGTCCACTGCCCCCCCTCCTGTCCACTGCCCCCCTCCTGTCCACTGCCCCCCCCCCCCTCCTGTCCACTGTCCTCCCTCCTGTCCACTGTCCACTGCCCCCCCCTCCTGTCCACTGCCCCCCCCCTCCTGTCCACTGCCCCCCCCCCTCCTGTCCACTGCCCCCCCCCTCCTGTCCACTGCCCCCCCCCCTCCTGTCCACATCCCCCCCCCTTCCCACCGCCTCCCCCCCCTTCCCACCGCCTCCCCCCCAGTTCCCACCGCCTCCCCCCCCCTCCCCCCCTTCCCACCGCCTCCCCCCCTTCCCCCCGCCTCCCCCCCCTTCCCACCGCCTCCCCCCCCTTCCCACCGCCTCCCCCCCCCTTCCCACCGCCTCCCCCCCCCCCCTTCCCACCGCCTCCCCCCCCCCTTCCCACCGCCTCCCCCCCCTTCCCACCGCCTCCCCCCCCCCTTCCCACCGCCTCCCCCCCCCCCTTCCCACTGCCTCCCCCCCCCCTTCCCACCGCCTCCACCCCCTTCCACCCCCTTCCCCCCCCTTCCCACCGCCTCCCCCCCCTTCCCACCGCCTCCCCCCCCTTCCCACCGCCTCCCCCCCTTCCCACCCCTTCCCACCGCCTCCCCCCCTTCCCCCCTTCCCACCCCTTCCCACCGCCTCCCCCCCCTTCCCCCCTTCCCACCCCTTCCCACCGCCTCCCCCCCTTCCCACCGCCTCACCCCCTTCCCACCCCCTTCCCACCGCCTCCCCACCCTTCCCAACCCCCTCCCACTACCACCCCCCTTCCCACCGCCCCCCCTCCTTCCCACCGCCCCCCCTCCTTCCCACCCCCTCCCCCTTCCCACCGCTTCCCACCACCTTCCCCCTCCCCACCACCTCCCCCCCTTCCCACCCCCTCCGCTCCCCTCCCCTCCACCCCTTTCCCCTCCCTTCCCCTCCCACACTTCCACCCCTTCCCCCCCTCCTCTAACCCTTCCCCCCCCTCCTCTAACCCTTCCCCCCCCCTCCTCCACCCCTTGCCCCCCTCCTCCACCCCCTCCTCCCCTTCCCGCCGCCCTTCGCCTTCCTGCCCGCCTTACCGCCTCCCCACCCCCGCCTCTGCCTTTCACCCGCCCTTACTCCGGCCGCCTCTGCCTTTCACCCACCGCCTCACAGCCGCTGCATGCACTCAACAGACACCCGCCACACTCGACACATACCTGCCGCCACACACACCTGCTGCCTCCCGCCCCTACGCACCGACATCACTGACCCACCGCCTCACACCCTAGCAGGACCCCCACTCACACACAGCACTCACAACCCACGCGCCACCCGCCGCCTCACACCCTAGCAGGACCCCCACTCACAGACAGCACTCACAACCCACGTGCCACCCGCCGCCTCACACCCTAGCAGGACCCCCACTCACAGACAGCACTCACAACCCACGCGCCACCCGCCGCCTCACACCCTAGCAGGACACCCACTCGCAGACAGCACTCACAACCCACGCGCCACCCGCCGCCTCACACCCTAGCAGGACCCACACTCAGACAGCACTCACAACCCACGTACCACCCGCCGCCTCACACCCTAGCAGGACCCCCACTCGCAGACAGCACTCACAACCCACGCGCCACCTGCCGCCTCACACCCTAGCAGGACCCCCACTCACAGACAGCACTCACAACCCACGCGCCACCCGCCGCCTCACACCCTAGCAGGACACCCACTCGCAGACAGCACTCACAACCCACGCGCCACCCGCCGCCTCACACCCTAGCAGGACCCACACTCAGACAGCACTCACAACCCACGTACCACCCGCCGCCTCACACCCTAGCAGGACCCCCACTCGCAGACAGCACTCACAACCCACGCGCCACCTGCCGCCTCACACCCTAGCAGGACACACGCCTCACATTTTTACATCACTTATGGCACCAAAATATACATTGTACTGTGGTGTGGTTACAATAAACCATTTTTATACAACATCGTATTACATTTTCTTCCATCTTTCTTTTCAATATTATTATCCAACCTTTACAACAAACAGTCACCTATTGTTCCACAATTTATAAATAATACTACCTATTACGCATTTACATCCCGGGCAACGCCGGGTCTCTCAGCTAGTCTACTATATATTTCTGAAAGCACTGTATGTCTGCGTCCCTAGCGGCAATCTCATTGGTCCCTTGGGCCGCCCGCCCCCGCACCTCTCATTGGGCTCACACACTCACACCACCCCCTTGGCCCGCCCCCAAAACCTCTCATTGGCCTGAGTGACGGGCCAAAGGTCCAAAAAAAAAAAAAAAAAACCACACACACACACCTCTCTGTCCTCTCCCCCCCCACCATCAAACTCACCTCCCCCCCTCCCCGGCGGGGGGACACGCGCCCACCTAAGACGCGCCCGGAAGCCGCTCCACTCCCACACTCACCTCCCGCTCCACTCCCGTACTCACCTCCCTCCCGCACTCACCTCCCTCCCGCTCCACTCCCACACTCACCTCCCGCACTCACCTCCCTCCCGCTCCACTCCCGCACTCACCTCCCTCCCGCATTCACCTCCCTCCCGCTCCACTCCCGCACTCACCTCCCTCCCGCACTCACCTCCCTCCCGCTCCACTCCCGCACTCACCTCCCTCCCGCTCCACTCCCGCACTCACCTCCCTCCCGCACTCACCTCCCTCCCGCTCCACTCCCGCACTCACATCCCTCCCGCTCCACTCCCGCACTCACCTCCCTCCCACACTCACCTCCCTCCCGCTCCACTTCCACACTCACCTCCCTCCCGCACTCACCTCCCTCCTGCACTCACCTCCCTCCCGCACTCACCTCCCTCCCGCTCCACTCCCACACTCACCTCCCTCCCGCTCCACTCCCACACTCACCTCCCTCCCGCTCCACTCCCGCACTCACCTCCCTCCCGCACTCACCTCCCTCCCGCTCCACTCCCGCACTCACCTCCCTCCCGCTCCACTCCCGCTCCACTCACGCACTCACCTCCCTCCCGCTCCACTCCTGCACTCACCTCCCTCCCGCTCCACTCCCTCCCGCTCCACTCCCGCACTCACCTCCCTCCCGCTCCACTCCCGCACTCACCTCCCTCCCGCTCCACTCCCGCACTCACCTCCCTCCCGCTCCACTCCCGCACTCACCTCCCTCCCGCTCCACTCCCGCACTCACCTCCCTCCCGCTCCACTCCCGCACTCACCTCCCTCCCGCTCCAGTCCCGCACTCACCTCCCTCCCGCTACACACCACTCCCTCCCGCTACACACCACTCCCTCCCGCTACACACACCTCCCTCCCGCTACACACACCTCTCTCCCGCTCCATTCCCTCCCCGGCGGGGGAACAGGCAGGATGCCACGCGGCGCGTAAGATGGCGGACCCCCTTCCTCCCTCGCGGCGCCGAGTGAGAAGATGGCGGCGGCCGGAAGTACAGGTAGGTGTCGCGTGTGTCGCCCCCCCCACCTGCGGCGCCGCACGGAACTGAGAAAGGGCGCATCACGGGACTGAGACGTGTGTGTGTGTGTGTGTGTGTGTGTGACTTTGTGTCTCTGACTGTGTGTGTGTTGTGTGTGTGTCTCTGACTGTGTGTGTGTGTGTGTGTGTGTGTGTGTGTGTGTGTGTGTGTGTGTGTGTGTGACTGTGTGACTGTGTGACTGTGTGTGTGTCTGTGACTGACTGTGTGTGTGTGTGTGTGTGTGTGTGTGTGTGACTGTGACTGTGTGTGACTGAGTGTGTGCGACACTGCCCCCCCTCCTGTCCACTGCCCCCCTCCTGTCCACAGCCCCCCCTCCTGTCCACTGCCCCCCTCTCCTGTCCACTGCCCCCCCTCTCCTGTCCACTGCCCCCTCTCCTGTCCACAGCCCCCCCTCTCCTGTTCACTGCCCCCCCTCTCCTGTCCACTGCCCCCCCTCCTGTCCACTGCCCCCCCTCCTGTCCACTGCCCCCCCTCCTGTCCACTGCCCCCCGTCCTGTCCACTGCCCCCCCCTCCTGTCCACCCCTCCTGTCCACTGCCCCCCCCTCCTGTCCACTGCCCCCCCCTCCTGTCCACTGCCCCCCCCTCCTGTCCACTGCCCCCCCCTCCTGTCCACTGCCCCCCCTCCTGTCCACTGTCCCCCCCTCCTGTCCACTGTCCCCCCCCTCCTGTCCACTGTCCCACCCCTCCTGTCCACTGTCCCACCACTCCTGTCCACTGTCCGCCCCCCCCCCTCCTGTCCACTGTCCCCCCCCCTCCTGTCCACTGTCCCCCCCCTCCTGTCTACTGTCCGTCCCCTCCTGTCTACTGTCCCCCCCCATCCACTGTTCGTCCCCCCCTCCTGTCCATTGTTCGTCCCCCCCTCCTGTCCACTGTTCGTCCCCCCCCATCTGTCCACTGTTCGTCCCCCCCTCCTGTCCACTGTTCGTCCCCCCCTCCTGTCCACTGTTCGTCCCCCCCCTCCTGTCCACTGTTCGTCCCCCCCTCCTGTCCACTGTTCGTCCCCCCCCTCCTGTCCACTGTTCGTCCCTCCACTCTGGGGAGAACGGAGAAAGAGGGAGAGAGAAGGGAGCGGGAAATTTAACTCACGGGCAACGCCGGGTCTCTCTCCAACTCACCTCTCCCCCTCGGCGCTCCAACTCACCTCTCCCCCTCGGCGCTCCAACTCACCTCTCTCCCTCCCCGCCGGCGCTCCAACTCACCTCCCTCCCCGGCGGGGAACAGACAGGCTGCCTCGCGGCGCCTAAGATGGCGGCGCCTGGAAGGACCCCCTTCCTCCCTCGCGGCGCCGAGTGAGAAGATGGCGGCGCCCGGAAGTACAGGTAGGTGTCGCGTGTGTGTCGCTCCCCCATTTCCACCCCCCCCACTTCTCCCCCCCCCCCCACTTCTTTCCCCCCCACCTCCCAGAGCACGCTCTCTACGGCTCAACATCCCCGAGGAGCAGGAGGAGGGCGGCAGGGAGTTAATACCTCCTTTGTGCCACCGGGAGTCGGCGGAGGCCACGAGGGGGGAGAGAACCAGTGGCAGCCCAAGGAGCGCGGCATGCTGCCAGGTGAGGAAATGCAGGGGGAGGAATCCATGCCTTTGACGCCCCCCCTGCCTTTGACGCGCCCCCCCCCTGCCTTTGACGACCCTGCCTTTGACGGCCCCCCCCCCTGCCTTTGACGCCCCCCCCTGCCTTTGACGCCCCCCCCCTGCCTTTGACGCCCCCCTGCCTTTGACGCCCTTCCCCCTGCCTCCGGCCAACGCCGGGTATACACACACACACCTCTCCTCCTCCCCATCACACTCCCCTCCCCGGCGCTCACTCCCCGCCTCCGGCCAACGGCGAGTATACACACACACACACACTGACTGACACACGTACTGACGCACGCACACAACCCCTGGCAGCCACACGCACACAACCCCTGACAGCCACATGCACACAACACCCTGACGCACGCACACATACTGACTGACTGACACACACACACACACACACACTGACTGACACACACACGCACACACACTGACTGACGCACACACACACACGCACACTAACTGACGCGCACACACACACACTGACTGACGTGCGCGCACACACACACACACACACACACACACACTGACTGACACACACACACACACACACACACTGACTGACACACACACTGACTGACTGACTGACACACACTGACTGACGCGCGCACACACTAACTGACTGACACACACACTGACTGACACACACACTGACTGACACACACACTGACTGACACACACACACCGACTGACACACACACACCGACTGACACACACACCGACTGACGCGAGCGCACACACCCCCCCCCCACACACACACACTGACTGACGCACGCACACATACACACTGACTGAGGCACACACACACGCACACACTGACTGTGTGTGCGTCAGTCACTCAGTCTGTGTGTGTTTGTGTTTCTGCATCAGACTCACTGACGCGCGCCCGCGCGCACACACTGCATGAAGCTGTAAAGGAGGGAGGGGGGAGACTGGATTGATGTGCATGGGGGACAAACAGAGAGAGGGGGGAAGAGAGAGAGAGGAGCGGGAACATTACATCCCAGGCAACGCCGGGTCTCTCAGCTAGTCTACTATATATTTCTGATAGCACTGTATGTCTGCGTCCCTAGCGGCAATCTCATTGGTCCCTTGGGCCGCCCGCCCCCGCACACCTCTCATTGGGCTCACACACTCACACCACCCCCTTGGCCCGCCCCCCACACCTCTCATTGGCCTGAGTGACGGGCCAAAGGTCCAAAAAAAAAAAAAAAAAAACCACACACACACATTTCTCTGTCCTCTCCCCCCCACCATCAAACTCACCTCCCCCCCTCCCGGCGGGGGGACACGCGCCCACCTAAGACGCGCCCGGAAGCCGCTCCACTCCCGCACTCACCTCCCGCTCCACTCCCGCACTCACCTCCCTCCCGCACTCACCTCCCTCCCGCTCCACTCCCGCACTCACCTCCCGCACTCACCTCCCTCCGCTCCACTCCCGCACTCACCTCCCTCCCGCACTCACCTCCCTCCCGCTCCACTCCCGCACTCACCTCCCTCCTGCACTCACCTCCCTCCCGCTCCACTCCCGCACTCACCTCCCTCCCGCTCCACTCCCACACTCACCTCCCTCCCGCTCCACTCCCGCACTCACCTCCCTCCCGCACTCACCTTCCTCCCGCTCCACTCCCGCACTCACCTCCTCCCGCTCCACTCCCGCACTCACCTCCCTCCCGCTCCACTCCCGCACTCACATCCCTCCCGCTCCACTCCCGCACTCACCTCCCTCCCACACTCACCTCCCTCCCGCTCCACTTCCACACTCACCTCCCTCCTGCACTCACCTCCCTCCCGCTCCACTCCCGCACTCACCTCCCTCCCGCTCCACTCCCGCGCTCCACTCCCGCTCTCACCTCCCTCCCGCACTCACCTCCCTCCCGCTCCACTCCCGCACTCACCTCCCTCCCGCTCCACTCCCGCACTCACATCCCTCCCGCTCCACTCCCGCACTCACATCCCTCCCGCTCCACTCCCGCACTCACCTCCCTCCCACACTCACCTCCCTCCCGCTCCACTCCCGCACTCACCTCCCTCCCACACTCACCTCCCTCCCGCTCCACTTCCACACTCACCTCCCTCCTGCACTCACCTCCCTCCGCTCCACTCCCGCACTCACCTCCCTCCCGCTCCACTCCCGCACTCACCTCCCTCCCGCTCCACTCCCGCTCTCACCTCCCTCCCGCACTCACCTCCCTCCCGCTCCACTCCCGCACTCACCTCCCTCCCGCTCCACTCCCGCACTCACCTCCCTCCCGCTCCACTCCTGCACTCACCTCCCTCCCGCTCCACTCCCTCCCGCTCCACTCCCGCACTCACCTCCCTCCCGCTTCACTCCCGCACTCACCTCCCTCCCGCTCCAGTCCCGCACTCACCTCCCTCCCGCACCACTCCCGCACTCACCTCCCTCCCGCTACACACACTCCCTCCCGCTACACACCACTCCCTCCCGCTACACACACCTCCCTCCCGCTCCATTCCCTCCCCAGCGGGGGAACAGGCAGGATGCCACGCGGCGCGTAAGATGGCGGACCCCCTTCCTCCCTCGCGGCGCCGAGTGAGAAGATGGCGGCGGCCGGAAGTACAGGTAGGTGTCGCGTGTGTCGCCCCCCCACCTGCGGCGCCGCACGGAACTGAGAAAGGGCGCATCACGGGACTGAGACGTGTGTGTGTGTGTGTGTGTGTGTGTGTGTGTGTGACTTTGTGTCTCTGACTGTGTGTGTGTGTGTGTGTGTGTGTGTGACTGTGTGTGTGTCTGTGACTGACTGTGTGTGTGTGTGTGTGTGTGTGTGTGTGTGTGTGTGTGTGTGTGTGTGTGTGTGACTGTGTGTGACTGAGTGTGTGCGACACTGCCCCCCCTCCTGTCCACTGCCCCCCTCTCCTGTCCACTGCCCCCCCTCCTGTCCACTGCCCCCCTCTCCTGTCCACTGCCCCCCCTCTCCTGTTCACTGCCCCCCCTCTCCTGTTCACTGCCCCCCCTCTCCTGTCCACTGCCCCCCCTCCTGTCCACTGCCCCCCCCTCCTGTCCACTGCCCCCCCTCCTGTCCACTGCCCCCCCTCCTGTCCACTGCCCCCCGTCCTGTCCACTGTCCCCCCTCCTGTCCACCACCCCCCCCTCCGGTCCACCCCTCCTGTCCACTGCCCCCCCCTCCTGTCCACTGCCCCCCCCTCCTGTCCACTGCCCCCCTCCTGTCCACTGCCCCCCCCTCCTGTCCACTGCCCCCCCTCCTGTCCACTGCCCCCCCCTCCTGGCCACTGCCCCCCCTCCTGTCCACTGTCCCCCCCTCCTGTCCACTGTCCCCCCCCTCCTGTCCACTGTCCCCCCCCTCCTGTCCACTGTCCCACCCCTCCTGTCCACTGTCCCACCACTCCTGTCCACTGTCCGTCCCCCCCCTCCTGTCCACTGTCCGTCCCCCCCCTCCTGTCCACTGTCCGTCCCCCCCTCCTGTCTACTGTCCGTCCCCTCCTGTCTACTGTCCCCCCCCCGTCCACTGTTCGTCCCCCCCCTCCTGTCCATTGTTCGTCCCCCCCCTCCTGTCCACTGTTCGTCCCCCCCATCTGTCCACTGTTCGTCCCCCCCCTCCTGTCCACTGTTCGTCCCCCCCTCCTGTCCACTGTTCGTCCCCCCCCTCCTGTCCACTGTTCGTCCCCCCCTCCTGTCCACTGTTCGTCCCCCCCCTCCTGTCCACTGTTCGTCCCTCCACTCTGGGGAGAACGGAGAAAGAGGGAGAGAGAAGGGAGCGGGAAATTTAACTCACGGGCAACGCCGGGTCTCTCTCCAACTCACCTCTCCCCCTCGGCGCTCCAACTCACCTCTCCCCTCGGCGCTCCAACTCACCTCTCTCCCTCCCCGCCGGCGCTCCAACTCACCTCCCTCCCCGGCGGGGGAACAGACAGGCTGCCTCGCGGCGCCTAAGATGGCGGCGCCCGGAAGGACCCCCTTCCTCCCTCGCGGCGCCGAGTGAGAAGATGGCGGCGCCCGGAAGTACAGGTAGGTGTCGCGTGTGTATCGCTCCCCCATTTCCACCACCCCCACTTCTCCCCCCCCACTTCTCCCCCCCCCCACTTCTTTCCCCCCACCTCCCAGAGCACGCTCTCTACGGCTCAACATCCCCGAGGAGCAGGAGGAGGGCGGCAGGGAGTTAATACCTCCTTTGTGCCACCGGGAGTCGGCGGAGGCCACGAGGGGGGAGAGAACCAGTGGCAGCCCAAGGAGCGCGGCATGCTGCCAGGTGAGGAAATGCAGGGGGAGGAATCCATGCCTTTGACGCCCCCCCCCCTGCCTTTGACGCGCCCCCCCCCTGCCTTTGACAACCCTCCCCCTGCCTTTGACGCCCCCCCCTGCCTTTGACGCCCCCCCCCCTGTCTTTGACGTCCCCCCCTGCCTTTGACGCCCCCCTGCCTTGACGCCCTTCCCCCCTGCCTCCGGCCAACGCCGGGTATACACACACACACCTCTCCTCCTCCCATCACACTCCCCTCCCCGACGCTCACTCCCCGCCTCCGGCCAACGGCGAGTATACACACACACACACTGACTGACACACGTACTGACGCACGCACACAACCCCTGGCAGCCACACGCACACAACCCCTGACAGCCACATGCACACACACCCTGACGCACGCACACATACTGACTGACTGACACACACACACACACACTGACTGACACACACACACACACACACTGACTGACGCACACACACACACGCACACTAACTGACGCGCACACACACACACTGACTGACGTGCGCGCACACACACACACACACACACACACACTGACTGACACACCCCCCACACACACACTGACTGACACACACACACTGACTGACACACACACTGACAGACTGACTGACACACACTGACTGACGCGCGCGCACACACTAACTGACTGACACACACACTGACTGACACACACACACCGACTGACACACACACACCGACTGACACACACACACCGACTGATGCGAGCGCACACCCCCCCACACACACACACACTGACTGACGCACGCACACATACACACTGACTGAGGCACACACACACGCACACACTGACTGTGTGTGCGTCAGTCACTCAGTCTGTGTGTGTTTGTGTTTCTGCGTCAGACTCACTGACGCGCGCCCGCGCGCACACACTGCATGAAGCTGTAAAGGAGGGAGGGGGGAGACTGGATTGATGTGAATGGGGGACAAACAGAGAGAGGGGGGAAGAGAGAGAGAGGAGCGGGAACATTACATCCCGGGCAACGCCGGGTCTCTCAGCTTGTATTTATATATATATGTGTGTGATACTTCGAGGAACACAACAGTGGAATATTCACATCTTTAAGTACTTTTGCTTATACCAGCTATTGATCTATGTTTGGGCACCATACAGCTTTTTTTCCTCATTCCCCATAGAGACGTCTCACCGCCGGGACGCTCCTGCAGCCGTGCTTAGCCATGGATCATTACCGGTGGTTGCTTAGCAAGCAGCACACAGAGGTGAGCACACGCACACACACGCTATATAAATGGTTCTGTATCTCAGTGTATGTTTGTCTTAAAAAAGGCCTATGATAAGAGAGTTTTATTATACTCTCTAATATTCTCTATACGTTCTTCACGGATACAGCCATACCGTACAGAGGATTTAATATGTTTATTTATTTTATTTATTTATAAAATGTTTTACCAGGAAGTAATACAGTGAGAGTTACCTCTCGTTTTCAAGTATGTCCTGGACATAGTTAATATGACAATAATACATGGTTACAAATACAGTTACATAAATGAACAGGGGATACATTATATATACAAGACATTGCATGCACAGTCAGAGAAGATGTATATTATAGGCGTATGTAACAGTTACAGACCAGATTAAAATGTGAGACAGCCTTAGATTTGAAAGAACTTAGACTGGTGGTGGATGTGAGAGTCTCCTGTAGGTTGTTCCAGTTTTGGGGTGCACGGTAAGAGAAGGAGGAACGTCCGGATACTTTGTTGAGCCTTGAGACCATGAACAGTCTTTTGGAGTCTGATCACAGGTGATAGGTGCTGCATGTGGTAGGGGTGAGGAGCTTGTTCAGGTAGCTGGGTAGCTTGCCCAGAAAGTATTTGAAAGCAAGACAGGAAAGGTGAACTTTGCGCCTAGACTCGAGTGATGACCAATCTAGTTCTTTAAGCATTTCGCAGTGATGTGTGTTGTAGTTGCATTGGAGAACAAAACGACAAATTGAATTGTAGAGGGTGTCAAGTTTGCCAAGGTGGGTTTGGGGTGCCGAGCCATAGTCTCCATAGTCAATAATTGGCATTACTATCTGCTGTGCAATCCGCTTTCTGACCAGGAGACTTAGGGAGGATTTGTTCCTGTAAAGTACACCTAGTTGGCATAGATTTTGGATGTCAGGGCATCAATGTGCATTCCGAATGTTAAGTGGGAGTCAAAACATATGCCCAGGTATTTAAAACTAGTAACAGGAGTTAGGGTGGTGTTAGTGTTGGTTCTGATCTGGAGCTCAGTCGCTGGAAGCTTTAAAAATTTAGTCTTGGTCCCAAATACCATTGTTACAGTCTTGTCAGTGTTTAAAAACAGTTTGTTTTGGGAAATCCAGTTTTCAAGTCTCAAAAAGTCAGACTGAAGTATGTGTTGAAGGTCAGAGAGGCTATGGCTGTGCGCATATAGGATTGTGTCGTCTGCATACATGTGTATTGAGGCTTCCTTACAAGCTGTGGGAAGATCATTGATGAACACTGAGAAGAGTAGGGGCCCCAGAACAGAGCCTTGCGGGACGCCACAGGTGATATCCAGTGGGTTGGAGTTAGAGCCTGAGATGGACACATGTTGGGATCTACCTGATAGGTAGGACTGAAACCAGTTTAAAGCATGCTTCCCTATTCCAGAGCACTGGAGTTTGTTAAGCAGGATAGCATGATCAACAGCATCAAAAGCCTTTGCAAAATCTAGGAATATTGCACCAGTGAGCTGTCCCTGTTCCATTCCACACTGGATTTCATTGCAAACTTTTAGCAGGGTAGTTACGGTGGAGTGTTTGGGGCAAAAGCCAGATTGGAATTGGCTAGGGAAATTTGTCTTGGTGTAGTAATCGCTTAGTTGGGAGTGGACACATTTTTCCATGACTTTGGATAGGATTGGGATATGTATTTGTTTATATTGTTTTAAATGTATATTTTGTGTGAAATATATTATATTAGTCCTTTGTATAAAGATTTTCACAGTATAAGGTTTGATTATTTATTATGTTGCACATGACTCTCACCCAATCAGCACTAACCTATGTCATATATCTCATCGGGAGGTATGCGTGTTACGTGTGTCAGGCTGCGAATATACAGAACAACGCCCGTGGTGCAGTAGCAAGCGGGGAGACAGTTGAATTTGGTATAGCCACTTATCTCGTATGTATGAAACGTGTCTTTGCGCCGCCCCGTGTCGCTACGGGCGACGCCACGGGCGTTTTTCTGTATAATCACAGCCTTATCGTGCTACCTGTCAGGCTCACAAGAGGCCTAAGCCTCCGCGCTTGGGGAGCCTGAGGTGGCTGGTGCAGCGCCTCCACCCGTGAGCATCCCTGCGTTGGCGGGATAAGCCCCTCACGGGAACCGGTATAACTATTTAGTATACCTCAAATAACCACAATCACAATAACCGTCCCCCCATAGTACTGAGGTTTCCCAGGGCACCTAAAACCCAATGGTCCTTCCAAACCGTCCCCACCCAGATATATGTGAGGGCAGCGCTACCCTCCCGGTGTGGTGTTGGTGCACGTGGTGGTACCTTCCTGGCTACGCGTGCACACCAGGGGATTTGTAGACAGGCGGCAAGCGTGGTCCCACGAAGCGGGGCCTCCACACACAATCCCCTTCTCGCCTTACGTCCGGTAGCACAGCGTGAGCGATTCAGCCAGGCCTGGGGAATCCTCCGCTGCGGTTACGTCGCCGGCTTTATTTTTGTTAAATAAATCAGGACGCAGTGTAATACACTGGCGACACACTTTATTCGAGCTCGGCTAGTCCCACGAATTCGGGTATACCCGGGTGTATTGAGGTTTGTGACTGTTTTCTGCCCGAGTGCATTGAGGTATTTTCCAGGCAGGGATTGAAGCATTTTATTCCCGCTGGCTGCAATACTGCACAGTATATAGACTATATATACTGCATTACAATTCATGAATTTATGCCATCTGGTAGACACGCGAAGCATTGCAGCCTATTAAATCCTAATCATTATCATTTAAACAGATCAGCCGCCCGTCAGCCAGGCATGAACCCAGGCTGGGAAGGCAACGCAACGGGGCTTGTCAGAGGTGAGGAGCGGCGCATTCCAGGTATCTGCCAGGTACATACTGGGTATTTGCTCGAATAAAGTGTGTCGGTGCAGTATGTCATGTGGTGTTGTTCATCTGAGGTTGTATTTACCTAATTTTAAGACCTGCTAAGGAACAGATGATTGTTATGATGTCCTGATCTGTAAAACCATAGAATTCAAAGAGGGTGTACTTTCTTTTTCACATGACTGTAGCAACCCATTGTCCAACTGGAATTTGTCCCATTCCTTCATGAGAGGGCCCCACTGTGGGTCCTGGAGCACATATAATTATGTTAGGGTTTTCTCTTCTGTACTGCCCTCTTTAGAGGACCGCACCCGGAATCAGCCATCTGTGCTTCAATGATATCCTTCCCTCTTACATTGGGTCCATCAGCCCTTGATAGAGCCTCTGGGTAGCAATACGCGGCTGGGAGCGCATTGGACTTTCATCCCAGAGAGTCCAGCACTCGCAACTCAGAGAAGGCCACTTTTCCGTCCAAAATGGCCACTGTAGAAGACATTGCACGGATGCCGGTATTTCCTTCCATTCTCCGTCTTCAGACCTGGGCCCAACCCTAGCCTTCGGGACAGAGCGTCGGCCCCAATATTTTTAGACCCCGACTTATACTTCAGGATGAAGCTGTAATTGGACAGGGCAACCAACCACCTGTGCCCGGTGGCATCCAATTTGGCGGATGTCAAAATATACGTCAGTGGGTTATTGTCCGTCCTTACTTCGAAGGGTCCACCGTAGAGCTAGTCATGCAGCTTATCCACAATGGCCCACTTCAACGCCAGAAATTATAACTTGTGAACCGGATAGTTATTTTCACTCAGAGTCAAGCTGCGACTCACATAGGCGACAGGCCGCAGCCCAGTCAGATATTTCTGATGAAGCACCGTTCCCAGTCCATCATACTGTAGCTGGCGTCCACATGTAGCACATACGGCTGGTCTTGGTCGGCATATGCCAGGACAGGAGCTTCAGTGAGGTTCTTCTTTAATTTCGCGAAAGCCTCCTCGCAGGCGGGTGTCCATTTAGCACTGAAAGGAGCCTTGGGGTTTACGGCTTTTTGGCGAGGGGTCCTCGGAGAGGTTTTCAACAGATTGTTCAAAGCTTTGGAGATACAAGCGTACCCGTCGCCGAAACTCCGGTAATAGCCACAGAATCCCAAAAAGGAGCGGAGTTCTACCACACTCAGGGCGAGGCCAGTTTACCACTGCTTCATATAGGCCCACATAGGTGACCGATGATCGGCAGAACTTGCATTTATCAAGGGACAGCTTCAGGCCTTCCTGCTTCAATTGGTCTAGAACCTTCAAGAGGCGCTCTTCGTGTTCTTCCAGCGTCCATCCAAACACTATGATGTCGTCTAAGTAGACTAAGCATTCTCGGGGGTTCAAGTCGCCAAGGATCCGTTCCACCAGTCGCTGTGGCTCCACTTATACCTTGAGGCATTCGGGGGTGAACTGGTAGAATCCAGCAGGCAGATGATCGCTGTCTTTTCATGATCTTCGGGGCTCATGGGGATCTGGTAGTACCCAGAGCGCAGATCCACCACGCTGAACCACTGACTGCCAGACAATGCGCCTAGGATCTCTTCGATTCGAGGTAAGGTGTCCTGGTCGAGGATGGTTCGGCGGTTTAGTGTTCGGTAGTCCACACACAGCCATTTTTCTTCCGTACCACCACGATGGGGTGAGGCGTAGGAACTGTGGGATTCAGTTATAATACCGGCGCCGTTTAATTTGTTGTAGAATATTGTGGATGTCATCCACGTCCCTGGGGGCTATTCGCCGTGACCGCTCACGGAAGGGGGTGGTATCGCTCAGTCTGATAGTGTGTTGGGCATTTTTAGTATATCTCACATCCATTTCCCGGGTTGAGAAAACGTCTTCCCGCTCTCTCAGCCTTTCTAGTAGACGCTTCTTCCATTCGGCCGGTAGGAGGGAGTCTCCGAAGTCAAATTGCAGCGTGGGCGTCACTGTTCGGTACTGCTACAGCATTCACGTGAGCCCAGGGTTTCACATCTGCCGCGGGATATATTTTGCCCAGCTCATGATTGTAGTCCAGCGGGACAGGGTGTAGGGAGATGTTGTGTGTGGACACCGCAAGCCGGGAGGGAAACAGACTTCCATTCCTTTACCTCCGGCCCCACCTTCCAGCCTCTCTTCTGATCCTCCCGCGGGGGCTGACTCCAGCGCGAGTACCAGTCACTTCCATCATCGCTGGGGTAGTGGGCTTCGGCTAGCATGTGCCTTACTCCCGCTGGCAGAATCCCGGTCACTCCCTTCTCCCGACTGAAGAACCGCTCGTGCCGCTGTTGGTTGGAAATTCGGTGGCTTTCTTCCATGAACACACGCTTATAAATTATACGCGGGAGGGGGGGCGTTATAGACATGAGGGGGGCGATATACATGTGAGGGGGGGTTATACACGTGAGGGGGGTTATACACGTGAGGGGGGTTGTACACGTGAGGGGGGTTATACGCGTGACGGGGGGTTATACGCGTGACGGGGGGTTATACGCGTGACGGGGGGTTTATACGCGTGACGGGGGGTTATACGCGTGACGGGGGGTTATACGCGTGACGGGGGGATATACGCGTGGCGGCGGGTTATACGCGTGGAGGGGTGTTATACACGTGAGGGGGGGTTATACACGTGAGGGGGGGTTATACGCGTGGAGGGGGGTTATACACGTGAGGGGGGTTTTACACGTGAGGGGGGTTTATACACGTGAGGGGGTTTTTACACGTGAGGGGGGTTATACATGTGAGGGGGGTTACACATGTGAGGGGGGTTATACGCGTGGAGGGGGGTTATACACGTGAGGGGGGTTATACACGTGAGGGGGGTTATACACGTGAGGGGGGTTATACATGTGAGGCGTGTTTGCTGCTGCCATGTTGATCCAATGTAAATGAAATATAATTATTTCTGTTGTTTTTAGTACAAACCAAGAACATCGGCGCCGAAAAATTTAACAAATTATTTGTTGCTAATGGTGCGGGAATATCAGGGTAGTACGAACACGCACAGACACACGCACGCGCAAACACGCACAGATGCACGCACACACAGAAACGCAGATGCACGCACACACAGACACGCGCAGATGCACGTACACACAGACACGCGCAGATGCACGTACACAGACACGCGCAGATGCACGTACACACACGCACAGATGCACGTACACACACGCACAGATGCACGTACACACAGACACGTGCAGATACATGCGCGCACAGACACGCACGTGCAATGTAACAGGAGATTCCTCTGCGCCAGTGGTGACACTTATTACATAGGCACATTGTATAGATATATAGATACACACGTCTGAATGTTTTGCGTGACACACCTGGGTTTTTGTGTTGTATGACACTCTCAGGGTTGAGTTGTTTTACACACTGGGTTGTGTTATTCACACTAGGGGTTGTGTTGTGTTGTATTACTCGCACTCAGGGTTGTGTTGTATTACTCGCACTCAGGGTTGTGTTGTAT
This sequence comes from Ascaphus truei, assembly GCF_040206685.1. NCBI lineage: Eukaryota > Metazoa > Chordata > Amphibia > Anura > Ascaphidae > Ascaphus > Ascaphus truei. The sequence goes on from NC_134495.1 coordinate 34,202,335, forward strand.
TACTCACACTCAGGGTTGAGTTGTGTTGCTTTGTGCGTCTCTGGATTGCTTGTGTCGCTTCCAATCCAGAATCCTCCGTGGGTAACAGAACTCGAGACGTACATATTATCAACGTGAGACAGCTCCTAAAGGCACAGAGCGAGAGGCTGTCAGAGAGACAGAGGGTCACATACACAGCGCTCTCTCTGTCGCTCTCTCTCAGGCGCTCTGCGTTCGCTCTCTCTCTGTCGCTCTGTCTCAAGCGCTCTGCGTTCACTCTCTCTGTCGCTCTGCGCTCTCTCTGTCGCTCTCTCAGGCGCTCTGCACTCTCAGGCGCTCTGCGCTCTCTCAGGCGCTCTCGCTCTCTCAGGCGCTCTCGCTCTCTCAGGCGCTCTCGCTCTCTCAGGCGCTCTGCGCTCTCGCTCTCTCAGGCGCTCTGCGCTCTCTCAGGCGCTCTGCGCTCTCTCAGGCGCTCTGCGCTCTCGCTCTCTCAGGCGCTCTCGCTCTCTCAGGCACTCTCGCTCTCTCAGGCGCTCTGCGCTCTCTCGCTCTCAGGCGCTCTGCGCTCTCGCAGGCGCTCTGCGCTCTCGCAGGCGCTCTCGCAGGCGCTCTGCGCTCTCTCAGGCGCTCTTTCAGATGCTCTCGCTCTCTCAGGCGCTCTCGCTCTCTCAGGCGCTCTGCGCTCTCTCAGACGCTCTGCGCTCACGCTCTCTTAGGCGCTCTGCGCTTGCTCTCAGGCGCTCTGCACTCGCTTTCAGGCGCTCTGCGCTCTCTCACTCAGGCGCTCTGCGCTCTCACTCAGGCGCTCTGCGTTTGCTCTCAGTCGCTCTGCGCTGGTTCTCTCAGGCGCTCTGCGCTCGCTCTCAAGCACTCTGCGCTCTCACTCTCTCAGGCGCTCTGTGTAATCTCTCTCAGGCGCTCTGCGCTAGCTCTCTCTCTCTCTTAGGCGCTCTGTTATCTCTCAGGTGCTCTGCATGTTCTCGCTCTCTCTCAGGGGCTCTGCGCTCTCTCAGGCGCCCGGCTCGCTCTCTCTGCAATCGCTCTCTCTCTCTGTGCTCTCTCAGGCGTTCTACATTCTCTCTCTCAGGCACTCTGTGCTCTCTCTCTCAGGTGCTCTGCATACTCTCTCTCTCTCTCTCTCAGCGGCTCTGCGCTCTCTCAGGCACCCTGCTCGCTCTCTCTCTCTCTCACGTGCTCTCCCTGGTGCTCTGCGCTCTCTCTGACTTGTGCTCACGCTCGTTACGATGCTTACCAGTTTAATGAGATTTGGTCTCTTCTGCACTCTGTCTGTCTCTCCCTCATCAGATGAGCTGTCTCTCCGCCTAGCAGGAATCTTCCTCTTCCTTCCAGAGATGGGGTTTCACTGAGGGGGGGAGAGAGATATGGGGATCACTGAGGGGGGGAGAGAGATGGGGTCACTGAGGGGGGAGAGAGAGATGGGGTCACTGAGGGGGGAGAGAGAGAGATGGGGGTCACTGAGGGGGAGGGAGAGATGGGGTCACTGAGGGGGGGAGAGAGAGATGGGGGTCACTGAGGGGGGAGGGAGAGATGGGGTCACTGAGGAGGGGAGAGAGATGGGGTCACTGAGGGGGGAGAGAGAGATGGGGTCACTGAGGGGGGGAGAGAGAGAGATGGGGGTCACTGAGGGGGGTGGGAGAGATGGGGTCACTGAGGGGGGGAGAGAGAGATGGGGGTCACTGAGGGGGGAGGGAGAGATGGGGTCACTGAGGGGCGGGAGGGAGAGATGGGGTCACTGAGGGGGGAGGGAGAGATGGGGATCACTGAGGGGGGGAGAGATATGGAGGTCCCTGAGGGGGGAGAGATATGGAGGTCCCTGAGGGGGGAGAGATATGGAGGTCCCTGAGGGGGGAGAGATATGGAGGTCCCTGAGGGGGGAGAGAGATGGAGGTCCCTGAGGGGGGAGAGAGATGGAGGTCCCTGAGGGGGGAGAGATATGGAGGTCCCTGAGGGGGGAGAGATATGGAGGTCCCTGAGGGTGGAGAGATATGGAGGTCCCTGAGGGGGGAGAGATATGGAGGTCCATGAGGGGGGAGAGATATGGAGGTCCCTGAGGGGGGAGAGATATGGAGGTCCCTGAGGGGGGAGAGATATGGAGGTCACTGAGGGGGGAGAGATATGGAGGTCCCTGATGGGGGAGAGAGATGGAGGTCACTGAGGGGGGGAGAGAGATGGAGGTCACTGAGGGGGGGATGAGGGTCACTGGGGTGGAGAAAGATGGGGGTCACTGAGGGGAGGAGAGGTGGAGGTCACTGAGGGGGGAGTGAGAGATGAGGGTAACTGAGGAGTTGAGAGAGATGGGGGTTACTGAGGGGGGAGAGAGAGAGATGGGGGTCACTGAGGGTGGGAGAGAGAGAGATGGGGGTCACTGAGGTGGGAGAGAGAGATGGGGGCCACTGAGGTGGGAGAGAGAGATGGGGGTCACTGAGGGGGGGAAAGAGATGGGGGTCACTGAGGTGGGAGAGAGAGGTGGGAGAGAGAGATGGGGGTCACTGAGGGGGGGAGAGAGATGGGGGTCACTGAGGTGGGAGAGAGAGATGGGGGCCACTGAGGTGGGAGAGAGAGATGGGGGCCACTGAGGTGGGAGAGAGAGATGGGGGTCACTGAGGGGGGAGAGAGAGATGGGGGTCACTGAGGGGGGAGAGAGAGATGGGGGTCACTGAGGGGGGAGAGAGAGATGGGGGTCACTAAGGGGGGAGAGAGAGATGGGGGTCACTGAGGGGGGAGAGAGAGATGCGGGTCACTGAGGGTGGAGAGAGAGATGGGGGTCACTGAGGGTGGAGAGAGAGATGGGTGTCACTGAGGGGGGAGAGAGAGATGGGGTCCCTGAGGGTGGGAGAGAGATGGGGGTCACTGAGGGGGGAGAGAGAGATGGGGGTCACTGAGGGGAGAGAGAGATGCGGGTCACTGAGGGGGGAGAGAGAGACGCGGGTCACTGAGGGGGAGAGAGAGAGATGCGGGTCACTGAGGGGGGAGAGAGAGATGGGGGTCACCGAGGGGGGAGAAAGAGATGGGGGTCACCGAGGGGGGAGAGAGAGATGCGGGTCACCGAGGGGGGAGAGAGAGATGCGGGTCACTGAGGGGGGAGAGAGAGATGCGGGTCACTGAGGGGGGAGAGAGAGATGGGGGTCACTGAGGGGGGAGGGAGAGATGGGGGTCACTGAGGGGGGGGGGGAGAGAGATGGGGTCACTGAGGGGGGGAGAGAGAGAGATGGGGTCACTCGGGGGGGGAGAGAGAGAGATGGGTTCACTGAGGGGGGAGGGAGAGATGGGGGTCACTGAGGGGGGAGGGAGAGATGGGGGGTCACTGAGGGGGGAGGGAGAGATGAGGGGTCACTGAGGGGGGAGGGAGAGATGGGGTCCCTGAGGGTGGGAGAGAGATGGGGGTCACTGAGGGGGGAGAGAGAGATGGGGGTCACTGAGGGGGGAGAGAGAGATGCGGGTCACTGAGGGGGGAGAGAGAGACGCGGGTCACTGAGGGGGGAGAGAGAGATGCGGGTCACTGAGGGGGGAGAGAGAGATGGGGGTCACCGAGGGGGGGGAGAGAGAGATGGGGTCACTGAGGGGGGGAGAGAGAGAGATGGGGTCACTCGGGGGGGGAGAGAGAGAGATGGGTTCACTGAGGGGGGAGGGAGAGATGGGGGTCACTGAGGGGGGAGAGAGAGATGGGGGTCACTGAGGGGGGAGGGAGAGATGGGGGTCACTGAGGGGGGGGAGAGAGAGATGGGGTCACTGAGGGGGGGAGAGAGAGAGATGGGGTCACTCGGGGGGGGAGAGAGAGAGATGGGTTCACTGAGGGGGGAGGGAGAGATGGGGGTCACTGAGGGGGGAGGGAGAGATGGGGGGTCACTGAGGGGGGAGGGAGAGATGAGGGGTCACTGAGGGGGGAGGGAGAGATGGGGGTCACTGAGGGGGGAGAGAGATGGGGTCACTGAGGGGGGGAGAGAGAGAGATGGGGTCACTGAGGGGGGAGTGAGCTCAGTGTCGGGGTCCCCCCATGTCTCTCACCTTGCTCGCCGGGGGGTACGAGCCTATAAACTTTGTAGGGTTCGGAGATGTCGAGCTGGGACCTGGCGGGGAGCTCCTGGAATTCGGGGCTCTTATTTAGCGCACAGCGGAGACGCGTCTTCCAGGCGGCCGCGTCCAGCCGGTCCCCCGAGCGAAACTTGTTCTTATACACGGCCCAGGCCTGGGGAGGTGACAGCGTCACGCACAGTGTCACGCCTACGCACAGTGTCACGCACAGTGTCACGCCTACGCACAGTGTCACGCACAGTGTCACGCCCACGCACAGTGTCACGCACAGTGTCACGCCTACGCACAGTGTCACGCACAGTGTCACGCCCACGCACAATGTCACGCCTACGCACAGTGTCACGCCTACGCACAGTGTCACGCCCACGCACAGTGTCACGCACAGTGTCACGCCTACGCACAGTGTCACGCCTACGCACAGTGTCACGCACAGTGTCACGCCCACGCACAGTGTCACGCCTACGCACAGTGTCACGCACAGTGTCACGCCCACGCACAGTGTCACGCCCACGCACAGTGTCACGCCTTCGCACAGTGTCACGCCCACGCACAGTGTCACGCCTACGCACAGTGTCACGCCTTCGCACAGTGTCACGCCTACGCACAGTGTCACGCACAGTGTCACGCCCACGCACAGTGTCACGCCTACGCACAGTGTCACGCACAGTGTCACGCCCACGCACAGTGTCACGCCCACGCACAGTGTCACGCCCACGCACAGTGTCACGCACAGTGTCACGCCCACGCACAGTGTCACGCCCACGCACAGTGTCACGCCCACGCACAGTGTCACGCCCACGCACAGTGTCACGCACAGTGTCACGCCCACGCACAGTGTCACGCCCACGCACAGTGTCACGCCCACGCACAGTGTCACGCCTACGCACAGTGTCACGCACAGTGTCACGCCCACGCACAGTGTCACGCCCACGCAGTGTCACGCCCACGCACAGTGTCACGCCCACGCACAGTGTCACGCCCACGCACAGTGTCACGCCCACGCACAGTGTCACGCCCACGCCCACGCACAGAGCCACGCCCACGCACAGAGCCACGCCCACGCACAGAGCCACGCCCACGCACAGTGTCACGCCAACGTCACAATCACGCACAGTGTCACACCCACGTCACAATCACGCACAGTGTCACGCCCACGTCACAATCACGCAGTGTCACGCCCACGTCACAATCACGCACAGTGTCACGACCACGTCACAATCACGCACAGTGTCACGCCTACGCACAGTGTCACGCCCACGCACAGTGTCACGCACAGTGTCACGCCTACGCACAGTGTCACGCACAGTGTCACGCCCACGCACAGTGTCACGCCCACGCACAGTGTCACGCCTACGCACAGTGTCACGCACAGTGTCACGCCCACGCACAGTGTCACGCCCACGCACAGTGTCACGCCCACGCACAGTGTCACGCCCACGCACAGTGTCACGCACAGTGTCACGCCCACGCACAGTGTCACGCCCACGCACAGTGTCACGCCCACGCACAGTGTCACGCCTACGCACAGTGTCACGCACAGTGTCACGCCCACGCACAGTGTCACGCCCACGCACAGTGTCACGCCCACGCACAGTGTCACGCACAGTGTCACGCCCACGCACAGTGTCACGCCCACGCACAGTGTCACGCCCACGCACAGTGTCACGCCCACGCACAGTGTCACGCACAGTGTCACGCCCACGCACAGTGTCACGCCCACGCACAGTGTCACGCCCACGCACAGTGTCACGCCTACGCACAGTGTCACGCACAGTGTCACGCCCACGCACAGTGTCACGCCCACGCAGTGTCACGCCCACGCACAGTGTCACGCCCACGTCACAATCACGCACAGTGTCACGCCAACGTCACAATCACGCACAGTGTCACACCCACGTCACAATCACGCACAGTGTCACGCCCACGTCACAATCAATCAGTGTCACGCCCACGTCACAATCACGCACAGTGTCACGACCACGTCACAATCACGCACAGTGTCACGCCTACGCACAGTGTCACGCCCACGCACAGTGTCACGCACAGTGTCACGCCTACGCACAGTGTCACGCACAGTGTCACGCCCACGCACAGTGTCACGCCTACGCACAGTGTCACGCACAGTGTCACGCCCACGCACAGTGTCACGCCCACGCAAAGTGTCACGCCCACGCACAGTGTCACGCCCACGCACAGTGTCATGCCTACGCACAGTGTCACGCCCACGCACAGTGTCACGCCCACGCACAGTGTCACGCCTACGCACAGTGTCACGCACAGTGTCACGCCCACGCACAGTGTCACGCCCACGCACAGTGTCACGCCCACGCACAGTGTCACGCCCACGCACAGTGTCACGCCCACGCACAGTGCCACGCCCACGCACAGTGTCACGCCCACGCACAGTGTCACGCCCACGCACAGTGTCACGCCCACGCACAGTGCCACGCCCACGCACAGTGTCACGCCCACGCACAGTGTCACGCCCACGCACAGTGTCACGCCCACGCACAGTGTCACGCCCACGCACAGTGTCACGCCCACGCACAGAGCCACGCCCACGCACAGTGTCACGCCCACGTCACAATCACGCACAGTGTCACACCCACGTCACAATCACGCACAGTGTCACGCCCACGTCACAATCACGCAGTGTCACGCCCACGTCACAATCACGCACAGTGTCACGACCACGTCACAATCACGCACAGTGTCACGCCCACGTCACAATCACGCACAGTGTCACGCCCACGTCACAATCACGCAGTGTCACGCCCACGTCACAATCACGCACAGTGTCACGCCCACGTCACAATCACGCAGTGTCAAGCCCACGTCGCAATCACGCACAGTGTCACGCCCACGTCGCAATCACGCACAGTGTCACGCCCACGTCACAATCACGCACAGTGTCACGCCCACGTCACAATCACGCACAGTGTCACGCCCACGTCACAATCACGCACAGTGTCACGCCCACGTCACAATCACGCACAGTGTCACGCCCACGTCACAATCACGCACAGTGTCACGCCCATGTCGCAATCACGCACAGTGTCACGCCCACGTCACAATCACGCACAGTGTCACGCCCACGTCACAATCACGCACAGTGTCACGCCCACGTCACAATCACACACAAATTGTCATGTGCACGTCGCAATCACGCACAGTGTCACGCCCACGTCACAATCACACACAAATTGTCATGTGCACGTCGCAATCACGCACAGTGTCACGCCCACGTCACAATCACACACAAATTGTCATGTGCACGTCGCAATCACGCACAGTGTCACGCCCACGTCACAATCACACACAGTGTCACGCCCACGTCGCAATCACGCACAGTGTCACTGTCACGCCCACGTCGCAATCACGCACAGTGTCACGCCCACGTCACAATCACGCACAGTGTCACGCCCACGTCACAATCACGCACAGTGTCACGCCCACGTCACTATCACGCACAGTGTCACGCCCACGTCACAATCACGCAGAGTGTCACGCCCACGTCACAATCACGCACAGTGTCACGCCCACGTCACAATCACGCACAGTGTCACGCCCACGTCACAATCACGCACAGTGTCACGCCCACGTCACAATCACGCACAGTGTCACGCCCACGTCGCAATCACGCACAGTGTCACGCCCACGTCGCAATCACGCACAGTGTCACGCCCACGTCGCAATCACGCACAGTGTCACGCCCACGTCGCAATCACGCACAGTGTCACGCCCACGTCACTATCACGCACAGTGTCACGCCCACGTCACAATCACGCAGTGTCACGCCCACGTCACAATCACGCACAGTGTCACGCCCACGTCACAATCACGCACAGTGTCACGCCCACGTCACAATCACGCACAGTGTCACGCCCACGTCACAATCACGCACAGTGTCACGCCCACGTCACAATCACGCACAGTGTCACGCCCACGTCGCAATCACGCACAGTGTCACGCCCACGTCGCAATCACGCACAGTGTCACGCCCACGTCACAATCACGCACAGTGTCACGCCCACGTCACAATCACGCAGTGTCACGCCCACGTCACAATCACGCACAGTGTCACACCCACGTCACAATCACGCACAGTGTCACGCCCACGTCGCAATCACGCACAGTGTCACGCCCACGTCACAATCACGCACAGTGTCACGCACACGTCACAATCACGCACAGTGTCACGCCCACGTCACAATCACGCACAGTGTCACGCCCACGTCACAATCACGCACAGTGTCACGCCCACGTCACAATCACGCACAGTGTCACGACCACGTCACAATCACGCACAGTGTCACGCCTACGCACAGTGTCACGCACAGTGTCACGCCCACGCCGCAATCACGCAGTGTCACGCCCACGTCGCAATCACGCACAGTGTCACGCCCACGTCACAATCACGCACAGTGTCACGCCCACGTCACAATCACGCAGTGTCACGCCCACGTCGCAATCACGCACAGTGTCACGCCCACGTCACAATCACGCACAGTGTCACGCCTACGCACAGTGTCACGCACAGTGTCACGCCCACGTCACAATCACGCAGTGTCACGCCCACGTCGCAATCACGCACAGTGTCACGCCCACGTCACAATCACGCACAGTGTCACGCCCACGTCACAATCACGCAGTGTCACGCCCACGTCGCAATCACGCACAGTGTCACGCCCACGTCACAATCACGCACAGTGTCACGCCCACGTCACAATCACACACAGTGTCACGCCAACGTCACAATCACGCACAGTGTCACGCCCACGTCACAATCACACACAGTGTCACGCCAACGTCACAATCACGCACAGTGTCACGCCCACGTCACAATCACACACAGTGTCACGCCCACGTCACTATCACGCACAGTGTCACGCCCACGTCACTATCACGCACAGTGTCACGCCCACGTCACAATCACGCACAGTGTCACGCCCACGTCACAATCACGCACAGTGTCACGCCCACGTCACAATCACGCACAGTGTCACGCCCACGTCACAATCACGCACAGTGTCACGCCCACGTCACAATCACGCACAGTGTCACGCCCACGTCACAATCACGCACAGTGTCACGCCCACGTCACAATCACGCACAGTGTCACGCCCACGTCACAATCACGCACAGTGTCACGCCCACGTCACAATCACACACAGTGTCACGCCCACGTCACAATCACGCACAGTGTCACGCCCACGTCGCAATCACGCACAGTGTCACGCCCACGTCACAATCACACACAAATTGTCACGTGCACGTCGCAATCACGCACAGTGTCACGCCCACGTCACAATCACGCACAGTGTCACGCCCACGTCACAATCACGCACAGTGTCACGCCCACGTCGCAATCACGCACAGTGTCACGCCCACGTCGCAATCACGCACAGTGTCACACCCACGTCACAATCACGCACAGTGTCACGCCCACGTCGCAATCACGCACAGTGTCACGCCCACGTCGCAATCACGCACAGTGTCACGCCCACGTCACAATCACGCACAGTGTCACGCCCACGTCACAATCACGCACAGTGTCACGCCCACGTCACAATCACGCAGTGTCACGCCCACGTCACAATCACGCACAGTGTCACGCCCACGTCACAATCACGCACAGTGTCACGCCCACGTCACAATCACGCACAGTGTCACGCCCACGTCACAATCACGCAGTGTCACGCCCACGTCACAATCACGCACAGTGTCACGCCTACGCACAGTGTCACGCACAGTGTCACGCCCACGTCACAATCACGCAGTGTCACGCCCACGTCACAATCACGCACAGTGTCACGCCCACGTCACAATCACGCAGTGTCACGCCAACGTCGCAATCACGCACAGTGTCACGCCCACGTCGCAATCACGCACAGTGTCACGCCCACGTCACAATCACGCACAGTGTCACGCCCACGTCACAATCACGCACAGTGTCACGCCCACGTCACAATCACGCACAGTGTCACGCCCACGTCGCAATCACGCACAGTGTCACGCCCACGTCGCAATCACGCACAGTGTCACGCCCACGTCGCAATCACGCACAGTGTCACGCCCACGTCGCAATCACGCACAGTGTCACGCCCACGTCGCAATCACGCACAGTGTCACGCCCACGTCGCAATCACGCACAGTGTCACGCCCACGTCGCAATCACGCACAGTGTCACGCCCACGTCACAATCACGCACAGTGTCACGCCCACGTCACAATCACGCACAGTGTCACGCCCACGTCGCAATCACGCACAGTGTCACGCCCACGTCACAATCACGCACAGTGTCACGCCCACGTCACAATCACGCAGTGTCACGCCCACGTCACAATCACGCACAGTGTCACGCCCACGTCACAATCACGCACAGTGTCACGCCCACGTCGCAATCACGCACAGTGTCACGCCCACGTCGCAATCACGCACAGTGTCACGCCCACGTCGCAATCACGCACAGTGTCACGCCCACGTCACAATCACGCACAGTGTCACGCCCACGTCACAATCACGCACAGTGTCACGCCCACGTCACAATCACGCACAGTGTCACGCCCACGTCACAATCACGCACAGTGTCACGCCCACGTCACAATCACGCACAGTGTCACGCCCACGTCGCAATCACGCACAGTGTCACGCCCACGTCGCAATCACGCACAGTGTCACGCCCACGTCGCAATCACGCACAGTGTCACGCCCACGTCACAATCACGCACAGTGTCACGCCCACGTCACAATCACGCACAGTGTCACGCCCACGTCACAATCACGCACAGTGTCACGCCCACGTCACAATCACGCACAGTGTCACGCCCACGTCGCAATCACGCACAGTGTCACGCCCACGTCGCAATCACGCACAGTGTCACGCCCACGTCGCAATCACGCACAGTGTCACGCCCACGTCACAATCACGCACAGTGTCACGCCCACGTCACAATCACGCACAGTGTCACGCCCACGTCACAATCACGCACAGTGTCACGCCCACGTCACAATCACGCACAGTGTCACGCCCATGTCACGCCCACGTCACAATCACGCACAGTGTCACGCCCACGTCACAATCACGCACAGTGTCACGCCCACGTCACAATCACGCAGTGTCACGCCCACGTCACAATCACGCACAGTGTCACGCCCACGGCACAATCACGCACAGTGTCACGCCCACGTCACAATCACGCACAGTGTCACGCCCACGTCGCAATCACGCACAGTGTCACGCCCACGTCACTATCACGCACAGTGTCACGCCCACGTCACAATCACGCACAGTGTCACGCCCACGTCACAATCACGCACAGTGTCACGCCCACGTCACAATCACGCAGTGTCACGCCCACGTCACAATCACGCACAGTGTCACGCCCACGTCACAATCACGCACAGTGTCACGCCCACGTCACAATCACGCAGTGTCACGCCCACGTCGCAATCACGCACAGTGTCACGCCCACGTCACAATCACGCACAGTGTCACGCCCACGTCACTATCACGCACAGTGTCACGCCCACGTCGCAATCACGCACAGTGTCACGCCCACGTCACAATCACGCACAGTGTCACGCCCACGTCACTATCACGCACAGTGTCACGCCCACGTCACAATCACGCACAGTGTCACGCCCACGTCACAATCACGCACAGTGTCACGCCCACGTCACAATCACGCAGTGTCACGCCCACGTCGCAATCACGCAGTGTCACGCCCACGTCACAATCACGCACAGTGTCACGCCCACGTCACTATCACGCACAGTGTCACGCCCACGTCACAATCACGCACAGTGTCACGCCCACGTCACAATCACGCACAGTGTCACGCCTACGCACAGTGTCACGCCCACGTCACAATCACGCACAGTGTCACGCCTACGCACAGTGTCACGCCCACGTCACTATCACGCACAGTGTCACGCCCACGTCACAATCACGCACAGTGTCACGCCCACGTCACAATCACGCACAGTGTCACGCCCACGTCACAATCACGCACAGTGTCACGCCCACGTCACAATCACGCACAGTGTCACGCCCACGTCACAATCACGCACAGTGTCACGCCCACGTCACAATCACGCACAGTGTCACGCCCACGTCACAATCACGCAGTGTCACGCCCACGTCGCAATCACGCAGTGTCACGCCCACGTCACAATCACGCACAGTGTCACGCCCACGTCACTATCACGCACAGTGTCACGCCCACGTCACAATCACGCACAGTGTCACGCCCACGTCGCAATCACGCACAGTGTCACGCCCACGTCACAATCACGCACAGTGTCACGCCCACGTCACAATCACGCACAGTGTCACGCCCACGTCACAATCACGCACAGTGTCACGCCCACGTCACAATCACACACAGTGTCACGCCCACGTCACAATCACGCACAGTGTCACGCCCACGTCACAATCACGCACAGTGTCACGCCCACGTCGCAATCACGCACAGTGTCACGCCCACGTCGCAATCACGCACAGTGTCACGACCACGTCACAATCACGCACAGTGTCACGCCCACGTCACAATCACGCACAGTGTCACGCCCACGTCACAATCACGCACAGTGTCACGCCCACGTCGCAATCACGCACAGTGTCACGCCCACGTCACAATCACGCACAGTGTCACGCCCACGTCGCAATCACGCACAGTGTCACGCCCACGTCACAATCACGCACAGTGTCACGCCCACGTCACAATCACGCACAGTGTCACGCCCACGTCGCAATCACGCACAGTGTCACGCCCACGTCACAATCACACACAGTGTCACGCCCACGTCGCAATCACGCACAGTGTCACGCCCACGTCACAATCACGCACAGTGTCACGCCCACGTCACAATCACGCACAGTGTCACGCCCACGCCGCAATCACGCACAGTGTCACGCCCACGTCGCAATCACGCACAGTGTCACGCCCACGTCACAATCACGCACAGTGTCACGCCCACGTCACAATCACGCACAGTGTCACGCCCACGTCACAATCACGCACAGTGTCACGCCCACGTCACAATCACGCACAGTGTCACGCCCACGTCACAATCACGCACAGTGTCACGCCCACGTCGCAATCACGCACAGTGTCACGCCCACGTCACAATCACGCAGTGTCACGCCCACGTCACAATCACGCACAGTGTCACGCCCACGTCACAATCACGCACAGTGTCACGCCAACGTCACAATCACGCAGTGTCACGCCCACGTCACAATCACGCACAGTGTCACGCCCACGTCACAATCACGCACAGTGTCACGCCCACGTCACAATCACGCAGTGTCACGCCCACGTCACAATCACGCACAGTGTCACGCCCACGTCACAATCACGCACAGTGTCACGCCCACGTCACTATCACGCACAGTGTCACGCCCACGTCACAATCACGCACAGTGTCACGCCCACGTCGCAATCACGCACAGTGTCACGCCCACGTCACAATCACGCACAGTGTCACGCCCACGTCGCAATCACGCACAGTGTCACGCCCACGTCACAATCACGCAAGTGTCACGCCCACGTCACAATCACGCACAGTGTCACGCCCACGTCACAATCACGCACAGTGTCACGCCCACGTCACAATCACGCACAGTGTCACGCCCACGTCACAATCACGCAGTGTCACGCCCACGTCACAATCACGCACAGTGTCACGCCCACGTCACAATCACGCACAGTGTCACGCCCACGTCACAATCACGCAGTGTCACGCCCACGTCGCAATCACGCACAGTGTCACGCCCACGTCACAATCACGCACAGTGTCACGCCCACGTCACTATCACGCACAGTGTCACGCCCACGTCACAATCACGCACAGTGTCACGCCCACGTCACAATCACGCACAGTGTCACGCCCACGTCACAATCACGCAGTGTCACGCCCACGTCGCAATCACGCAGTGTCACGCCCACGTCACAATCACGCACAGTGTCACGCCCACGTCACAATCACGCACAGTGTCACGCCCACGTCACAATCACGCACAGTGTCACGCCCACGTCACAATCACGCACAGTGTCACGCCCACGTCACAATCACACACAGTGTCACGCCCACGTCACAATCACGCACAGTGTCACGCCCACGTCGCAATCACGCACAGTGTCACGCCCACGTCGCAATCACGCACAGTGTCACGACCACGTCACAATCACGCACAGTGTCACGCCCACGTCACAATCACGCACAGTGTCACGCCCACGTCGCAATCACGCACAGTGTCACGCCCACGTCACAATCACGCACAGTGTCACGCCCACGTCACAATCACACACAGTGTCACGCCCACGTCACAATCACGCAGTGTCACGCCCACGTCACAATCACGCAGTGTCACGCCCACGTCGCAATCACGCAGTGTCACGCCCACGTCGCAATCACGCAGTGTCACGCCCACGTCACAATCACGCACAGTGTCACGCCCACGTCACAATCACGCACAGTGTCACGCCCACGTCACAATCACGCACAGTGTCACGCCCACGTCACAATCACGCACAGTGTCACGCCCACGTCACAATCACGCACAGTGTCACGCCCACGTCACAATCACGCACAGTGTCACGCCCACGTCCGCAATCACGCACAGTGTCACGCCCACGTCGCAATCACGCACAGTGTCACGCCCACGTCACAATCACACACAGTGTCACGCCCACGTCGCAATCACACACAGTGTCACGCCCACGTCACAATCACGCACAGTGTCACGCCCACGTCACAATCACGCACAGTGTCACGCCCACGTCACAATCACGCAGTGTCACGCCCACGTCACAATCACGCACAGTGTCACGCCCACGTCACAATCACGCACAGTGTCACGCCCACGTCACAATCACGCAGTGTCACGCCCACGTCACAATCACGCACAGTGTCACGCCCACGTCACAATCACGCACAGTGTCACGCCCACGTCACTATCACGCACAGTGTCACGCCCACGTCACAATCACGCACAGTGTCACGCCCACGTCGCAATCACGCACAGTGTCACGCCCACGTCACAATCACGCACAGTGTCACGCCCACGTCGCAATCACGCACAGTGTCACGCCCACGTCACAATCACGCAGTGTCACGCCCACGTCACAATCACGCACAGTGTCACGCCCACGTCACAATCACGCACAGTGTCACGCCCACGTCACAATCACGCACAGTGTCACGCCCACGTCACAATCACGCAGTGTCACGCCCACGTCACAATCACGCACAGTGTCACGCCCACGTCACAATCACGCACAGTGTCACGCCCACGTCACAATCACGCAGTGTCACGCCCACGTCGCAATCACGCACAGTGTCACGCCCACGTCACAATCACGCACAGTGTCACGCCCACGTCACTATCACGCACAGTGTCACGCCCACGTCACAATCACGCACAGTGTCACGCCCACGTCACAATCACGCACAGTGTCACGCCCACGTCACAATCACGCAGTGTCACGCCCACGTCGCAATCACGCAGTGTCACGCCCACGTCACAATCACGCACAGTGTCACGCCCACGTCACAATCACGCACAGTGTCACGCCCACGTCACAATCACGCACAGTGTCACGCCCACGTCACAATCACGCACAGTGTCACGCCCACGTCACAATCACACACAGTGTCACGCCCACGTCACAATCACGCACAGTGTCACGCCCACGTCGCAATCACGCACAGTGTCACGCCCACGTCGCAATCACGCACAGTGTCACGACCACGTCACAATCACGCACAGTGTCACGCCCACGTCACAATCACGCACAGTGTCACGCCCACGTCGCAATCACGCACAGTGTCACGCCCACGTCACAATCACGCACAGTGTCACGCCCACGTCACAATCACACACAGTGTCACGCCCACGTCACAATCACGCAGTGTCACGCCCACGTCACAATCACGCAGTGTCACGCCCACGTCGCAATCACGCAGTGTCACGCCCACGTCGCAATCACGCAGTGTCACGCCCACGTCACAATCACGCACAGTGTCACGCCCACGTCACAATCACGCACAGTGTCACGCCCACGTCACAATCACGCACAGTGTCACGCCCACGTCACAATCACGCACAGTGTCACGCCCACGTCACAATCACGCACAGTGTCACGCCCACGTCACAATCACGCACAGTGTCACGCCCACGCCGCAATCACGCACAGTGTCACGCCCACGTCGCAATCACGCACAGTGTCACGCCCACGTCACAATCACACACAGTGTCACGCCCACGTCGCAATCACGCAGTGTCACGCCCACGTCGCAATCACGCACAGTGTCACGCCCACGTCACAATCACGCACAGTGTCACGCCCACGTCACAATCACGCACAGTGTCACGCCCACGTCGCAATCACGCACAGTGTCACGCCCACGTCGCAATCACGCACAGTGTCACGCCCACGTCACAATCACGCACAGTGTCACGCCCACGTCGCAATCACGCACAGTGTCACGCCCACGTCACAATCACGCACAGTGTCACGCCCACGTCACAATCACGCACAGTGTCACGCCCACGTCGCAATCACGCACAGTGTCACGCCCACGTCGCAATCACGCACAGTGTCACGCCCACGTCACAATCACGCACAGTGTCACGCCAACGTCACAATCACGCAGTGTCACGCCCACGTCACAATCACGCACAGTGTCACGCCCACGTCGCAATCACGCACAGTGTCACGCCCACGTCACAATCACGCACAGTGTCACGCCCACGTCACAATCACGCACAGTGTCACGCCCACGTCACAATCACGCACAGTGTCACGCCCACGTCACAATCACGCACAGTGTCACGCCCACGTCACAATCACGCACAGTGTCACGCCCACGTCACAATCACGCACAGTGTCACGCCCACGTCACAATCACGCACAGTGTCACGCCCACGTCACAATCACGCACAGTGTCACGCCCACGTCACAATCACAGCACAGTGTCACGCCCACGTCACAATCACGCACAGTGTCACGCCCACGTCACAATCACGCACAGTGTCACGCCCACGTCACAATCACGCACAGTGTCACGCCCACGTCACAATCACGCACAGTGTCACGCCCACGTCCACGTCACAATCACGCACAGTGTCACGCCCACGTCACAATCACGCACAGTGTCACGCCCACGTCGCAATCACGCACAGTGTCACGCCCACGTCGCAATCACGCACAGTGTCACGCCCACGTCACAATCACGCACATGTCACGCCCACGTCACAATCACGCACAGTGTCACGCCCACGTCGCAATCACGCACAGTGTCACGCCCACGTCGCAATCACGCACAGTGTCACGCCCACGTCACTATCACGCACAGTGTCACGCCCACGTCACAATCACACACAGTGTCACGCCCACGTCACTATCACACACAGTGTCACGCCCACGTCGCAATCACGCACAGTGTCACGCCCACGTCACAATCACGCACAGTGTCACGCCCACGTCGCAATCACGCACAGTGTCACGCCCACGCCGCAATCACGCACAGTGTCACGCCCACGTCACTATCACGCACAGTGTCACGCCCACGTCACAATCACGCACAGTGTCACGCCCACGTCACAATCACGCAGTGTCACGCCCACGTCGCAATCACGCACAGTGTCACGCCCACGTCACAATCACGCACAGTGTCACGCCCACGTCGCAATCACGCACAGTGTCACGCCCACGCCGCAATCACGCACAGTGTCACGCCCACGTCACAATCACGCACAGTGTCACGCCCACGTCACAATCACGCAGTGTCACGCCCACGTCACAATCACGCAGTGTCACGCCCACGTCACAATCACGCACAGTGTCACGCCCACGTCACAATCACGCACAGTGTCACGCCCACGTCACAATCACGCACAGTGTCACGCCCACGTCACAATCACGCACAGTGTCACGCCCACGTCACAATCACGCACAGTGTCACGCCCACGTCACAATCACGCACAGTGTCACGCCCACGTCACAATCACGCACAGTGTCACGCCCACGTCACAATCACGCACAGTGTCACGCCCACGTCACAATCACGCACAGTGTCACGCCCACGTCACAATCACGCAGTGTCCACGCCCACGTCACAATCACGCACAGTGTCACGCCCACGTCACAATCACGCACAGTGGTCACGCCCACGTCACAATCACGCACAGTGTCACGCCCACGTCACAATCACGCACAGTGTCACGCCCACGTCGCAATCACGCACAGTGTCACGCCCACGTCGCAATCACGCACAGTGTCCACGCCCACGTCACAATCACGCAGTGTCACACCCACGTCACAATCACGCACAGTGTCACGCCCACGTCGCAATCACGCACAGTGTCACGGCCCACGTCGCAATCACGCACAGTGTCACGCCCACGTCGCAATCACGCAGTGTCACGCCCACGTCGCAATCACGCACAGTGTCACGCCCACTGTCACAATCACGCAGTGTCACGCCCACGTCACAATCACGCACAGTGTCACGCCCACGTCGCAATCACGCACAGTGTCACGCCCACGTCACAATCACGTACAGTGTCACGCCCACGTCACAATCACGTACAGTGTCACGCCCACGTCACAATCACGCACAGTGTCACGCCCACGTCACTATCACGCACAGTGTCACGCCCACGTCACAATCACGCACAGTGTCACGCCCACGTCACAATCACGCACAGTGTCACGCCCACGTCACAATCACGCACAGTGTCACGCCCACGTCGCAATCACGCACAGTGTCACGCCCACGTCACAATCACGCACAGTGTCACGCCCACGTCCACAATCACGCACAGTGTCACGCCCACGTCACAATCACGCACAGTGTCACGCCCACGTCACAATCACGCACAGTGTCACGCCCACGTCACAATCACGCACAGTGTCACGCCCCACGTCACAATCACGCACAGTGTCACGCCCACGTCACAATCACGCACAGTGTCACGCCCACGTCACAATCACGACACAGTGTCACGCCCCCACGTCACAATCACGCACAGTGTCACGCCCACGTCACAATCACGCACAGTGTCACGCCCCACGTCACAATCACGCACAGTGTCACGCCCACGTCACAATCACGCACAGTGTCACGCCCACGTCACAATCACGCACAGTGTCACGCCCACGTCACAATCACGCACAGTGTCACGCCCACGTCGCAATCACGCACAGTGTCACGCCCACGTCACAATCACGCACAGTGTCACGCCCACGTCACAATCACGCAGTGTCACGCCCACGTCACAATCACGCACAGTGTCACGCCCACGTCACAATCACGCACAGTGTCACGCCCACGTCACAATCACGCACAGTGTCACGCCCACGTCACAATCACGCCAGTGTCACGCCCACGTCGCAATCACGCACAGTGTCACGCCCACGTCACAATCACGCACAGTGTCACGCCCACGTCACAATCACGCACAGTGTCACGCCCACGTCACAATCACGCCAGTGTCACGCCCACGTCACAATCACGCACAGTGTCACGCCCACGTCACAATCACGCACAGTGTCACGCCCACGTCACAATCACGCACAGTGTCACGCCCACGTCACAATCACGCACAGTGTCACGCCCACGTCGCAATCACGCACAGTGTCACGCCCACGTCACAATCACGCACAGTGTCACGCCCACGTCACAATCACGACACAGTGTCACGCCCACGTCACAATCACGCACAGTGTCACGCCCACCGTCACAATCACGCACAGTGTCACGCCCACGTCACAATCACGCACAGTGTCACGCCCACGTCACAATCACGCACAGTGTCACGCCCACGTCACAATCACGCACAGTGTCACGCCCACGTCACAATCACGCACAGTGTCACGCCCACGTCACAATCACGCACAGTGTCACGCCCACGTCACAATCACGCACAGTGTCACGCCCACGTCACAATCACGCACAGTGTCACGCCCACGTCACAATCACGCACAGTGTCACGCCCACGTCACAATCACGCACAGTGTCACGCCCACGTCACAATCACGCACAGTGTCACGCCCACGTCACAATCACGCACAGTGTCACGCCCACGTCACAATCACGCACAGTGTCACGCCCACGTCACATCACGCACAGTGTCACGCCCACGTCGCAATCACGCACAGTGTCACGCCCACGTCAGCAATCACGCACAGTGTCACGCCCACGTCACAATCACGCACAGTGTCACGCCCACGTCACATCACGCACAGTGTCACACCCACGTCACAATCACGCACAGTGTCACGCCCACGTCGCAATCACGCACAGTGTCACGCCCA
>NC_134495.1:34222894-34378503 GCF_040206685.1 Ascaphus truei
GTCAGTATACACACCTGTGTGCTCCCCCCCAGCAGTGTGTCAGTATACACACACATGTACGCTTCCCCCCCCTAGCAGTGTCAGTATACACACACCTGTGCGCTCCCCCCGCAGTGTGTCAGTATACACACACCTGTGCGCTCCCTCCCAGCAGTGTGTCCGTATACACCTGTGTGCTCCCCCCCCAAGCAGTGTGTCAGTATACACCTGTGTGCTCCCCCCCCAGCAGTGTGTCAGTATACACCTGTGTGCTCCCCCCCAGCAGTGTGTCAGTATACACCTGTGCACTCCCCCCAGCAGTGTGTCAGTATACACCTGTGTGCTCCCCCCCCAGCAGTGTGTCAGTATATACACCTGTGCGCTCCCCCCCAGCAGTGTGTCAGTATATACACCTGTGCACTCCCCCCCAGCAGTGTGTCAGTATACACCTGTGTGCTCCCCCCCAGCAGTGTCAGTATACACACACCTGTGCTCCCCCCCAGCAGTGTGTCAGTATATACACCTGTGCACTCCCCCCCAGCAGTGTGTCAGTATACACCTGTGTGCTCCCCCCCAGCAGTGTCAGTATACACACACCTGTGCGCTCCCCCCCAGCAGTGTGTCAGTATACACCTGTGTGCTCCCCCCAGCAGTGTGTCAGTATACACCTGTGTGCTCCCCCCCCAAGCAGTGTGTCAGTATACACCTGTGTGCTCCCCCCCCAGCAGTGTGTCAGTATACACCTGTGTGCTCCCCCCCAGCAGTGTGTCAGTATACACCTGTGCACTCCCCCCAGCAGTGTGTCAGTATACACCTGTGTGCTCCCCCCCCAGCAGTGTGTCAGTATATACACCTGTGCGCTCCCCCCCAGCAGTGTGTCAGTATATACACCTGTGCACTCCCCCCCAGCAGTGTGTCAGTATACACCTGTGTGCTCCCCCCCAGCAGTGTCAGTATACACACACCTGTGCTCCCCCCCCAGCAGTGTGTCAGTATATACACCTGTGCACTCCCCCCCAGCAGTGTGTCAGTATACACCTGTGTGCTCCCCCCCAGCAGTGTCAGTATACACACACCTGTGCGCTCCCCCCCAGCAGTGTGTCAGTATACACCTGTGTGCTCCCCCCAGCAGTGTGTCAGTATACACCTGTGCGCTCCCCCCCAGCAGTGTCAGTATACACCTGTGCGCTCCCCCCCAGCAGTGTCAGTATACACACCTGTGCGCTCCCCCCCAGCAGTGTGTCAGTATACACACACCTGTGCGCTCCCCCCCAGCAGTGTGTCAGTATACACCTGTGCGCTCCCCCCCAGCAGTGTCAGTATACACCTGTGCGCTCCCCCCCAGCAGTGTGTCAGTATACACACCTGTGCGCTCCCCCCCAGCAGTGTGTCAGTATACACACCTGTGCGCTCCCCCCCAGCAGTGTGTCAGTATACACACCTGTGCGCTCCCCCCCAGCAGTGTGTCAATATACACACCTGTGCGCTCCTCCCCCAGCAGTGTGTCAGTATACACACCTGTGTGCTCCCCCCCAGCAGTGTGTCAGTATGCACACACATGTACGCTTCCCCCCCCCAGCAGTGTCAGTATACACACACCTGTGCGCTCCCCCCAGCAGTGTGTCAGTATACACACACCTGTGCGCTCCCCCCAGCAGTGTGTCAGTATACACACACCTGTGCGCTCCCTCCCAGCAGTGTGTCCGTATACACCTGTGTGCTCCCCCCCCAAGCAGTGTGTCAGTATACACCTGTGTGCTCCCCCCCCAGCAGTGTATCAGTATACACCTGTGTGCTCCCCCCCCAGCAGTGTGTCAGTATATACACCTGTGCGCTCCCCCCAGCAGTGTGTCAGTATATACACCTTTGCACTCCCCCCCAGCAGTGTGTCAGTATACACCTGTGTGCTCCCCCCCAGCAGTGTCAGTATACACACACCTGTGCGCTCCCCCCCAGCAGTGTGTCAGTATACACCTGTGTGCTCCCCCCAGCAGTGTGTCAGTATACACCTGTGCGCTCCCCCCCAGCAGTGTGTCAGTATACACCTGTGCGCTCCCCCCCAGCAGTGTCAGTATACACACCTGTGCACTCCCCCCCAGCAGTGTCAGTATACACACCTGTGCGCTCCCCCCCAGCAGTGTGTCCACACACCTGTGCGCTCCCCCCCCAGCAGTGTCAGTATACAATACACACCTGTGTGCTCCCCCCCAGCAGTGTGTCAGTATACACACCTGTGCGCTCCCCCCCAGCAGTGTGTCCACACACCTGTGCGCTCCCCCCCCAGCAGTGTCAGTATACAATACACACCTGTGCGCTCCCCCCCCAGCAGTGTCAGTATACAATACACACCTGTGTGCTCCCCCCCAGCAGTGTGTCAGTATACACACCTGTGCGCTCCCCCCCAGCAGTGTGTCCACACACCTGTGCGCTCCCCCCCCAGCAGTGTCAGTATACAATACACACCTGTGCGCTCCCCCCCCAGCAGTGTCAGTATACAATACACACCTGTGTGCTCCCCCCCAGCAGTGTGTCAGTATACACACCTGTGCGCTCCCCCCCAGCAGTGTGTCCACACACCTGTGCGCTCCCCCCCCAGCAGTGTGTCAGTATACACCTGTGCGCTCCCCCCAGCAGTGTGTCAGTATATACACCTTTGCACTCCCCCCCAGCAGTGTGTCAGTATACACCTGTGTGCTCCCCCCCAGCAGTGTCAGTATACACACACCTGTGCGCTCCCCCCCAGCAGTGTGTCAGTATACACCTGTGTGCTCCCCCCAGCAGTGTGTCAGTATACACCTGTGCGCTCCCCCCCAGCAGTGTGTCAGTATACACCTGTGCGCTCCCCCCCAGCAGTGTCAGTATACACACCTGTGCACTCCCCCCCAGCAGTGTCAGTATACACACCTGTGCGCTCCCCCCCAGCAGTGTGTCCACACACCTGTGCGCTCCCCCCCCAGCAGTGTCAGTATACAATACACACCTGTGTGCTCCCCCCCAGCAGTGTGTCAGTATACACACCTGTGCGCTCCCCCCCAGCAGTGTGTCCACACACCTGTGCGCTCCCCCCCCAGCAGTGTCAGTATACAATACACACCTGTGCGCTCCCCCCCCAGCAGTGTCAGTATACAATACACACCTGTGTGCTCCCCCCCAGCAGTGTGTCAGTATACACACCTGTGCGCTCCCCCCCAGCAGTGTGTCCACACACCTGTGCGCTCCCCCCCCAGCAGTGTCAGTATACAATACACACCTGTGCGCTCCCCCCCAGCAGTGTCAGTATACAATACACACCTGTGCGCTCCCCCCCAGCAGTGTCAGTATACAATACACACCTGTGCGCTCCCCCCCAGCAGTGTCAGTATACAATACACACCTGTGCGCTCCCCCCCAGCAGTGTCAGTATACAATACACACCTGTGCGCTCCCCCCAGCAGTGTCAGTATACAATACACACCTGTGCGCTCCCCCCAGCAGTGTCAGTATACAATACACACCTGTGCGCTCCCCCCCAGCAGTGTCAGTATACAATACACACCTGTGCGCTCCCCCCCAGCAGTGTCAGTATACAATACACACCTGTGCGCTCCCCCCCAGCAGTGTCAGTATACAATACACACCTGTGCGCTCCCCCCCAGCAGTGTCAGTATACAATACACACCTGTGCGCTCCCCCCCAGCAGTGTCAGTATACAATACACACCTGTGCGCTCCCCCCCAGCAGTGTCAGTATACAATACACACCTGTGCGCTCCCCCCCAGCAGTGTCAGTATACAATACACACCTGTGCGCTCCCCCCCAGCAGTGTCAGTATACAATACACACCTGTGCGCTCCCCCCCAGCAGTGTCAGTATACAATACACACCTGTGCGCTCCCCCCCAGCAGTGTCAGTATACAATACACACCTGTGCGCTCCCCCCCAGCAGTGTCAGTATACAATACACACCTGTGCGCTCCCCCCCAGCAGTGTCAGTATACAATACACACCTGTGCGCTCCCCCCCAGCAGTGTCAGTATACAATACACACCTGTGCGCTCCCCCCCAGCAGTGTCAGTATACAATACACACCTGTGCGCTCCCCCCCAGCAGTGTCAGTATACAATACACACCTGTGCGCTCCCCCCCAGCAGTGTCAGTATACAATACACACCTGTGCGCTCCCCCCCAGCAGTGTCAGTATACAATACACACCTGTGCGCTCCCCCCCAGCAGTGTCAGTATACAATACACACCTGTGCGCTCCCCCCCAGCAGTGTCAGTATACAATACACACCTGTGCGCTCCCCCCCAGCAGTGTCAGTATACAATACACACCTGTGCGCTCCCCCCCAGCAGTGTCAGTATACAATACACACCTGTGCGCTCCCCCCCAGCAGTGTCAGTATACAATACACACCTGTGCGCTCCCCCCCAGCAGTGTCAGTATACAATACACACCTGTGCGCTCCCCCCAGCAGTGTCAGTATACAATACACACCTGTGCGCTCCCCCCCAGCAGTGTCAGTATACAATACACACCCCTGTGCGCTCCCCCCCAGCAGTGTCAGTATACAATACACACCTGTGCGCTCCCCCCCAGCAGTGTCAGTATACAATACACACCTGTGCGCTCCCCCCCAGCAGTGTCAGTATACAATACACACCTGTGCGCTCCCCCCCAGCAGTGTCAGTATACAATACACACCTGTGCGCTCCCCCCCAGCAGTGTCAGTATACAATACACACCTGTGCGCTCCCCCCCAGCAGTGTCAGTATACAATACACACCTGTGCGCTCCCCCCCAGCAGTGTCAGTATACAATACACACCTGTGCGCTCCCCCCCAGCAGTGTCAGTATACAATACACACCTGTGCGCTCCCCCCCAGCAGTGTCAGTATACAATACACACCTGTGCGCTCCCCCCCAGCAGTGTCAGTATACAATACACACCTGTGCGCTCCCCCCCAGCAGTGTCAGTATACAATACACACCTGTGCGCTCCCCCCCAGCAGTGTCAGTATACAATACACACCTGTGCGCTCCCCCCCAGCAGTGTCAGTATACAATACACACCTGTGCGCTCCCCCCCAGCAGTGTCAGTATACAATACACACCTGTGCGCTCCCCCCCAGCAGTGTCAGTATACAATACACACCTGTGCGCTCCCCCCCAGCAGTGTCAGTATACAATACACACCTGTGCGCTCCCCCCCAGCAGTGTCAGTATACAATACACACCTGTGCGCTCCCCCCCAGCAGTGTCAGTATACAATACACACCTGTGCGCTCCCCCCCAGCAGTGTCAGTATACAATACACACCTGTGCGCTCCCCCCCAGCAGTG
Source organism: Ascaphus truei (assembly GCF_040206685.1). Classification (NCBI taxonomy): domain Eukaryota; kingdom Metazoa; phylum Chordata; class Amphibia; order Anura; family Ascaphidae; genus Ascaphus; species Ascaphus truei. The sequence continues at coordinate 34,228,196 of NC_134495.1, forward strand.
TCAGTATACAATACACACCTGTGCGCTCCCCCCCAGCAGTGTCAGTATACAATACACACCTGTGCGCTCCCCCCCAGCAGTGTCAGTATACAATACACACCTGTGCGCTCCCCCCCAGCAGTGTCAGTATACAATACACACCTGTGCGCTCCCCCCCAGCAGTGTCAGTATACAATACACACCTGTGCGCTCCCCCCCAGCAGTGTCAGTATACAATACACACCTGTGCGCTCCCCCCCAGCAGTGTCAGTATACAATACACACCTGTGCGCTCCCCCCCAGCAGTGTCAGTATACAATACACACCTGTGCGCTCCCCCCCAGCAGTGTCAGTATACAATACACACCTGTGCGCTCCCCCCCAGCAGTGTCAGTATACAATACACACCTGTGCGCTCCCCCCAGCAGTGTCAGTATACAATACACACCTGTACACTCCCCCCCAGCAGTGTCAGTATACAATACACACCTGTACACTCCCCCCCCCAGCAGTATCAGTATACAATACACACCTGTACACTCCCCCCCAGCAGTGTCAGTATACAATACACACCTGTACACTCCCCCCCAGCAGTGTCAGTATACAAGACACACCTGTACACTCCCCCAGCAGTGTCAGTATACAAGACACACCTGTACACTCCCCCCAGCAGTGTCAGTATACAATACACACCTGTACACTCCCCCCCAGCAGTGTCAGTATACAATACACACCTGTACACTCCCCCCCAGCAGTGTCAGTATACAATACACACCTGTACACTCCCCCCCAGCAGTGTCAGTATACAATACACACCTGTACGCTCCCCCCCAGCAGTGTCAGTATACAATACACACCTGTACGCTCCCCCCCAGCAGTGTCAGTATACAATACACACCTGTGCGCTCCCCCCCAGCAGTGTCAGTATACAAGACACACCTGTACACTCCCCCCAGCAGTGTCAGTATACAAGACACACCTGTACACTCCCCCCAGCAGTGTCAGTATACAATACACACCTGTACACTCCCCCCCAGCAGTGTCAGTATACAATACACACCTGTACACTCCCCTCCAGAAGTCTCTCCACAGGCACTCTCCGGTAACGCTCTCTGATTGGTGCGTGCAGCAACTGATCCAGGAGGTCGAAGGTCACCGTGTCCGGTTGATCAATCAGAGCGAGTTCCACAGTGTCTCTGAGCTGCCCTGTGGCCATCCCTGGGGCAACAAAACAGCAATAAATACCCCCACCGGGGCAAGAACGCAACCATTAATACCCCCACCGGGGCCACAATCCAACCGTTAATACCCCCACCGGGGCAACAACCCAACCGTTAATACCCCCAAACAGCCATTAATACCCCCAAACAGCCATTAATACCCCCAAACAGCCACAAATCCAGGGGCCCCACATATAAGTATTATTATGAGTAATCACTTCTCTCACTTCCAGCTCTGTCACTTCTTTACTCAGCTCCGTCACACACTGACTGACACACTGACAGTCTGACACACACTGACACACACACACACACACACACACACACACAGACACTCACACACTGACAGACACACTCACTAACACACAGACACACACACAGTCACTGACTGACTGTCACACACACACAGTCACTGACTGACTGTCACACACTCACTAACACACACACTGACTGTCACACTCATATAGTGACACACACTCACTGCCTGTTCTCTAACACTCACTCTTTGGTGAGTGTCTCCCTTGCAGTCTCTATTTCTCTCCCTCCCCAGGAAGTGCCAGCCTGAGACAGTCAGCCTGAGACAGCGGCACCCAGAGGCCGGAGGTTAATACTGCAGCGTGACCGAGTATTTCTATCTCACTATAAATACTCAGCGGCAGCATCACATGGATACGGGCCCAGGAGCTGACACTCTAATAACCCCCGTCACAGCGGGCCCAGGAGCTGACACTCTAGTGATCCCCGTCACAGCGGGCCCAGGAGCTGACACTCTAGTGATCCCCGTCACAGCGGCCCAGGAGCTGACACTCTAGTGACCCCCGTCACAGCGGGCCCAGGAGCTGACACTCTAGTGATCCCCGTCACAGCGGCCCAGGAGCTGACACTCTAGTGATCCCCGTCACAGCGGCCCAGGAGCTGACACTCTAATAACCCCCGTCACAGCGGGCCCAGGAGCTGACACTCTAGTGATCCCCGTCACAGCGGGCCCAGGAGCTGACACTCTAGTGATCCCCGTCACAGCGGCCCAGGAGCTGACACTCTAGTGACCCCCGTCACAGCGGGCCCAGGAGCTGACACTCTAATAACCCCCGTCACAGCGGGCCCAGGAGCTGACACTCTAGTGATCCCCGTCACAGCGGGCCCAGGAGCTGACACTCTAGTGATCCCCGTCACAGCGGGCCCAGGAGCTGACACTCTAGTGATCCCCGTCACAGCGGGCCCAGGAGCTGACACTCTAGTGATCCCCGTCACAGCGGCCCAGGAGCTGACACTCTAGTGACCCCCGTCACAGCGGGCCCAGGAGCTGACACTCTAATAACCCCCGTCACAGCGGGCCCAGGAGCTGACACTCTAGTGATCCCCGTCACAGCGGGCCCAGGAGCTGACACTCTAGTGACCCCCGTCACAGCGGCCCAGGAGCTGACACTCTAGTGACCCCCGTCACAGCGGGCCCAGGAGCTGACACTCTAGTGATCCCCGTCACCGCGGGCCCAGGAGCTGACACTCTAGTGACCCCCGTCACAGCGGCCCAGGAGCTGACACTCTAGTGACCCCCGTCACAGCGGCCCAGGAGCTGACACTCTAGTGATCCCCGTCACAGCGGGCCCAGGAGCTGACACTCTAGTGACCCCCGTCACAGCGGGCCCAGGAGCTGACACTCTAGTGATCCCCGTCACCGCGGGCCCAGGAGCTGACACTCTAGTGACCCCCGTCACAGCGGGCCCAGGAGCTGACACTCTAGTGATCCCCGTCACAGCGGCCCAGGAGCTGACACTCTAGTGATCCCCGTCACAGCGGCCCAGGAGCTGACACTCTAATAACCCCCGTCACAGCGGCCCAGGAGCTGACACTCTAGTGATCCCCGTCACCGCGGGCCCAGGAGCTGACACTCTAGTGATCCCCGTCACCGCGGGCCCAGGAGCTGACACTCTAGTGATCCCCGTCACCGCGGGCCCAGGAGCTGACACTCTAGTGATCCCCGTCACAGCGGCCCAGGAGCTGACACTCTAATACCCCCGTCACAGCGGCCCAGGAGCTGACACTCTAGTGATCCCCGTCACAGCGGCCCAGGAGCTGACACTCTAGTGACCCCCGTCACCGCGGGTCCAGGAGCTGACACTCTAGTGATCCCCGTCACCGCGGGCCCAGGAGCTGACACTCTAGTGATCCCCGTCACAGCGGCCCAGGAGCTGACACTCTAGTGACCCCCGTCACAGCGGGCCCATGAGCTGACACTCTAGTGACCCCCGTCACAGCGGGCCCAGGAGCTGACACTCTAGTGACCCCCGTCACCGCGGCCCAGGAGCTGACACTCTAGTGATCCCCGTCACAGCGGGCCCAGGAGCTGACACTCTAGTGATCCCCGTCACAGCGGGCCCAGGAGCTGACAGTCTAGTGACCCCCGTCACAGCGGCCCAGGAGCTGACACTCTAGTGATCCCCGTCACCGCGGGCCCAGGAGCTGACACTCTAGTGATCCCCGTCACAGCGGCCCAGGAGCTGACACTCTAGTGACCCCCGTCACCGCGGGCCCAGGAGCTGACACTCTAGTGATCCCCGTCACCGCGGGCCCAGGAGCTGACACTCTAGTGATCCCCGTCACAGCGGCCCAGGAGCTGACACTCTAGTGACCCCCGTCACCGCGGGCCCAGGAGCTGACACTCTAGTGATCCCCGTCACAGCGGGCCCAGGAGCTGACACTCTAGTGATCCCCGTCACCGCGGGCCCAGGAGCTGACACTCTAGTGATCCCCGTCACCGCGGGCCCAGGAGCTGACACTCTAGTGATCCCCGTCACCGCGGGCCCAGGAGCTGACACTCTAGTGACCCCCGTCACAGCGGGCCCAGGAGCTGACACTCTAGTGACCCCCGTCACCGCGGGCCCAGGAGCTGACACTCTAGTGATCCCCGTCACCGCGGGCCCAGGAGCTGACACTCTAGTGATCCCCGTCACCGCGGGCCCAGGAACTGACACTCTAGTGATCCCCGTCACCGCGGGCCCAGGAGCTGACACTCTAGTGACCCCCCTATAAAGGTAACGCGGGCCCAGGAGCTGACGCTCTAGTGACCCCCTTATAAAGGTAACGCGGGCCCAGGAGCTGACGCTCTAGTGACCTCCCTATAAAGGTAACGCGGGCCCAGGAGCTGACGCTCTAGTGACCCCCCTATAAAGGAAACGCGGGCCCAGGAGCTGACACTCTAGTGACCCCCCTATAAAGGAAACGCGGGCCCAGGAGCTGACACTCTAGTGACCCCCCTATAAAGGAAACGCGGGCCCAGGAGCTGACACTCTAGTGATTTCCCTATAAAGGTAACGCGGGCCCAGGAGCTGACGCTCTAGTGACCCCCTTATAAAGGTAACGCGGGCCCAGGAGCTGACGCTCTAGTGACCCCCCTATAAAGGTACCGCGAGCCCAGGAGCTGACGCTCTAGTGACCCCCTTATAAAGGTAACGCGGGCCCAGGAGCTGACGCTCTAGTGACCCCCTTATAAAGGTAACGCGGGCCCAGGAGCTGACGCTCTAGTGACCCCCTTATAAAGGTAACGCGAGCCCAGGAGCTGACGCTCTAGTGACCCCCTTATAAAGGTAACGCGGGCCCAGGAGCTGACGCTCTAGTGACCCCCTTATAAAGGTAACGCGGGCCCAGGAGCTGACGCTCTAGTGACCCCCTTATAAAGGTAACGCGGGCCCAGGAGCTGACGCTCTAGTGACCCCCCTATAAAGGTAACGCGGGCCCAGGAGCTGACGCTCTAGTGACCCCCTATAAATGTAACGCGGGCCCAGGAGCTGACGCTCTAATGCAATGTAACATATCCGGACGGATTACCAGTTACAGGAACACAGTAAAACATTCCCAGAAATCATCATGTGCCTGTCTATTACACGCCTTCATACCGCCCGGAATTCCCCTGTCACACACACACACACACACACACACACACACACACACACACACTAGACCTATACACATTCACACAGACATAGACACACACAGACACACACACACACAGACACACACACTCCTCCTTTTAGCACACGTCAGAAATCCAAAGAGAAACCGAAAGGAACAAACTGAGAGAGTGAGAGAGAGACACACACAGAGAGAGAGAGACTCTGAGAGAGAGAGACTGTGAGAGAAAGAGAGAGACTGTGAGAGAAAGAGAGAGGCTGTGAGAGAGAGAGAGAGAGAGAGAGAGACTGTGAGAGAGAGAGAGACACAGAGAGAGAGACACAGAGAGAGAGACACAGAGACAGAGAGAGAGACACAGAGAGAGAGACACAGAGAGAGAGACACAGAGAGTGAGACACGGAGTGAGAGTGAGACACAGAGAGAGTGTGTGAGAGAGAGAGACTGAGAGAGAGAGAGAGACTGTGAGGGAGAGAGAGACTGTGAGAGAGAGAGAGAGAGAAATTACAAGAGACAGCTCTGTGACTCCCATTATGTCTAAAGTGAGAACACTCAAAATTACCCCAGACAACCAGGAAAAGGTAAGTGTGTGTGTGTGTGTGTGTGTATGTCTCTGTGTGCATGTATCTGTGTGTGTGTGTGTGTGTGTGCAGTAGAGGCCGGCCTGGCAGTGTATGTGTGTGCAGTAGAGGCCGGCCTGGCAGTGTGTGTGTGTGTGTGTGTGCAGTAGAGGCCGGCCTGGCAGTGTGTGTGTGTGCAGTAGAGGCCGGCCTGGCAGTGTGTGTGTGTGCAGTAGAGGCCGGCCTGGCAGTGTGTGTGTGTGCAGTAGAGGCCGGCCTGGCAGTGTGTGTGCAGTAGAGGCCGGCCTGGCAGTGTGTGTGTGTGTGTGTGTGTGTGTGTGTGTGTGTGTGTGTGTGTGCAGTAGAGGCCGGCCTGGCAGTGTGTGTGTGTGTGCAGTAGAGGCCGGCCTGGCAGTGTGTGTGTGTGTGTGTGTGTGCAGTAGATGCCGGCCTGGCAGTGTGTGTGTGTGCAGTAGAGGCCGGCCTGGCAGTGTGTGTGTGTGTGCAGTAGAGGCCGGCCTGGCAGTGTGTGTGTGTGCAGTAGAGGCTGGCCTGGCAGTGTGTGTGTGCAGTAGAGGCAGGCCTGGCAGTGTGTGTGTGTGTGTGCAGTAGAGGCAGGCCTGGCAGTGTGTGTGTGTGCAGTAGAGGCCGGCCTGGCAGTGTGTGTGTGTGCAGTAGAGGCCGGCCTGGCAGTGTGTGTGTGTGCAGTAGAGGCCGGCCTGGCAGTGGGTGTGTGTGTGTAGTAGAGGCCGGCCTGGCAGTGTGTGTGTGTGCAGTAGAGGCTGGCAGTGGGTGTGTGTGTGCAGTAGAGGCCGGCCTGGCAGTGGGTGTGTGTGTGCAGTAGAGGCCGGCCTGGCAGTGTGTGTGTGTGTGTGCAGTAGAGGCCGGCCTGGCAGTGTGTGTGTGTGTGTGCAGTAGAGGCCGGCCTGGCAGTGTGTGTGTGTGCAGTAGAGGCCGGCCTGGCAGTGGGTCTGTGTGTGTGTGTGCAGTATAGGCCGGCCTGGCAGTGTGTGTGTGTGTAGTAGAGGCCGGCCTGGCAGTGTGTGTGTGTGCAGTAGAGGCCGGCCTGCAGTGGGTGTGTGTGTGCAGTAGAGGCCGGCCTGGCGGTGTGTGTGTGTGTGTGCAGTAGAGGCCGGCCTGGCAGTGGGTGTGTGTGTGCAGTAGAGGCCGGCCTGGCAGTGTGTGTGTGTGCAGTAAAGGCCGGCCTGGCAGTGGGTCTGTGTGTGTGTGCAGTATAGGCCGGCCTGGCAGTGTGTGTGTGCAGTAGAGGCCGGCCTGGCAGTGTGTGTGTGCAGTAGAGGCCGGCCTGGCAGTGTGTGTGTGTGCAGTAGAGGCCGGCCTGGCAGTGTGTGTGTGTGCAGTAGAGGCCGGCCTGGCAGTGTGTGTGTGTGCAGTAGAGGCCGGCCTGGCAGTGTGTGTGTGTGCAGTAGAGGCCGGCCTGGCAGTGGGTGTGTGTGTGCAGTAGAGGCCGGCCTGGCAGTGGGTGTGTATGTGTGTGCAGTAGAGGCCGGCCTGGCAGTGTGTGTGTGTGTGTGTGTGTGCGCAGTAGAGGCCGGCCTGGCAGTGTGTGTGTGTGCAGTAGAGGCCGGCCTGGCAGTGGGTGTGTGTGTGCAGTAGAGGCCGGCCTGGCAGTGGGTGTGTGTGTGTGTGCAGTAGAGGCCGGCCTGGCAGTGTGTGTGTGTGTGTGTGTGCGCAGTAGAGGCCGGCCTGGCAGTGGGTGTGTGTGTGCAGTAGAGGCCGGCCTGGCAGTGTGTGTGTGTGTGTGTGTGTGCGTTTGCAGTAGAGGCCGGCCTGGCAGTGTGTGTGTGTGTGCAGTAGAGGCCGGCCTGGCAGTGGGTGTGTGTGTGTGTGCAGTAGAGGCCGGCCTGGCAGTGTGTGTGTGTGCAGTAGAGGCTGGCCTGGCAGTGTGTGTGTGTGTGTGTGCAGTAGAGGCCGGCCTGGCAGTGGGTGTGTGTGTGTGCAGTAGAGGCCGGCCTGGCAGTGGGTGTGTGTGTGCAGTAGAGGCCGGCCTGGCAGTGTGTGTGTGTGTGCAGTAGAGGCCGGCCTGGCAGTGTGTGTGTGTGTGCAGTAGAGGCCGGCCTGGCAGTGTGTGTGTGTGTGTGTGTGTGTGTGTGTGTGTGTGTGTGCGCAGTAGAGACCGACCTGGCAGTGTGTGTGTGTGCAGTAGAGGCCGGCCTGGCAGTGGGTGTGTGTGTGCAGTAGAGGCCGGCCTGGCAGTGTGTGTGTGTGTGTGCGTGTGCAGTAGAGGCTGGCCTGGCAGTGTGTGTGTGCAGTAGAGGCCGGCCTGGCAGTGTGTGTGTGTGCAGTAGAGGCCGGCCTGGCAGTGTGTGTGTGTGCAGTAGAGGCCGGCCTGGCAGTGTGTGTGTGTGCAGTAGAGGCCGGCCTGGCAGTGGGTGTGTGTGTGTGTGTAGTAGAGGCCGGCCTGGCAGTGTGTGTGTGTGTGCAGTAGAGGCCGGCCTGGCAGTGGGTGTGTGTGTGCAGTAGAGGCCGGCCTGGCAGTGGGTGTGTGTGTGCAGTAGAGGCCGGCCTGGCAGTGTGTGTGTGCAGTAGAGGCCGGCCTGGCAGTGGGTGTGTGTGTGCAGTAGAGGCCGGCCTGGCAGTGTGTGTGTGTGCAGTAGAGGCCGGCCTGGCAGTGGGTCTGTGTGTGTGTGTGTGTGTGTGCAGTATAGGCCGGCCTGGCAGTGTGTGTGTGTGTGTGCGTGCAGTAGAGGCCGGCCTGGCAGTGTGTGTGTGCAGTAGAGGCTGGCCTGGCAGTGTGTGTGTGTGCAGTAGAGGCCGGCCTGGCAGTGGGTGTGTGTGTGCAGTAGAGGCCGGCCTGGCAGTGGGTGTGTGTGTGCAGTAGAGGCCGGCCTGGCAGTGGGTGTGTGTGTGCAGTAGAGGCCGGCCTGGCAGTGTGTGTGTGTGTGTGTGTGCAGTAGAGGCCGGCCTGGCAGTGTGTGTGTGTGTGCAGTAGAGGCCGGCCTGGCAGTGTGTGTGTGTGTGTGTGTGTGTGTGTGTGTGTGTGTGTGTGTGTGTGTGTGTGTGTGTGTGTGTGTGTGTGTGTGTGTGTGTGCGCAGTAGAGACCGACCTGGCAGTGTGTGTGTGTGCAGTAGAGGCCGGCCTGGCAGTGGGTGTGTGTGTGCAGTAGAGGCCGGCCTGGCAGTGTGTGTGTGTGCGTGTGCAGTAGAGGCCGGCCTGGCAGTGTGTGTGTGTGCAGTAGAGGCCGGCCTGGCTGTGTGTGTGTGTGTGTGTGTGTGCGTGTGCAGTAGAGGCCGGCCTGGCAGTGGGTGCAGGAAACTGACTGTTTTATCTCTTGTCAGGTGAATGGATTCCGTAACGCTCTTTTCAATGAGGTAACCAGCATCTATACACCATGTATATACAGAGAGAGCGCCATATACACCATGTATACACAGAGGGAGCACCATATACACTATGTACACACAGAGGGAGCACCATATACACCATGTATACACAGAGGGAGCACCATATACACCATGTATACACAGAGGGAGCACCATATACACCATGTATACACAGAGAGAGCCCCATATACACTATGTACACACAGGGGGAGCACCATATACACCCTGTATACACAGAGAGAGCGCTATACACACCCTGTATACACAGAGAGAGCACCATATACACCATGTATACACAGAGAGAGCGTCATTTACACCCTGTATATTCCGAGAGAGCGTCATATACACCGTTTATACACAGAGAGAGCGTCATATACACCATGTATACACCGAGAGAGCGCTATATACTGTTTATATACAACCCTCTCTGTATATCAGAACTGAGTATCTGTCTCGCAGGTGTAGAGTTTCCTGTATGAGTTTCTCCCGGAGAAGATCCAGTCTCTGGACGTCCTTCTGAAGGTCATTTATCTATAGGGGAGGGGGGCCTGTGTGTATGTGTGGGGGGTCCGTGTATATGTGTGGGGGGTCTGTGTGTAAATGTGTGTGGTGGGAGGGTCTCTGTGTGTTTGTGGGGGTATCTGTATGTGTGTCTGGGATATGTGTGTGTGTGTGTGTGTGTGTGTGTGTGTGTGTGTGTGTGTGTGTGTGCTGGGAGGGTCTCTGTGGGGGTTGGGGATCTGTATGGGTGTGTGTGGGTGTATTTGTGGTGGGGGGTACTGTATGTGTTCTGGGTGGGGGGGTATGTGTGTGGTGTGAGGAGTTTGTGTGTGGGGTGGGGGGGGGAGTATGTGTGTGGGGTGGGGGGGGTCTGTATGTGTGTATTTGGGGGCTTATGTGTGTGAGCGTGCGTGCGTGCATGTGTGTGTGTGGGGAGAGGGTCTGTGCATGTGTTTGTGTGGTGGAGGTCTGTATGTGTGTGTGTGGGGGTCTGTGTATGTATGTGGGGAGGGGTCTGGGTGTGTGTGTGTTTGTTGGAGGGTGGGGGGAGTCTGTATGTTGGGCGGTGTCTGTGTGTGCACGAGAGTTTGTGTTTGTGGGGGGGTCTGTGTGTGGCGGTGTGTGTGTGTGATTGTGGGGGGTGAGTCTGTATGTGTGTGTGTTTGTGGGGGGTCTGTGTGTGTGGGTGTGTTTGTGGGAGGGAGTCAGTCTGTGTGTGTGTGTGGCGGGGTGTGTGTGTGTGTGATTGTGGGGGGGTGAGTCTGTATGTGTTTGTTTGTGGGGGGATCTGTGCTTGTGGGGGGGGGGGTCTGTGTGTGGGGGGGATCTGTGTGTGAGGGGGTCTGTGTGTGTGGGTGTGTTTGTGGGAGGGGGTCAGTCTGTATGTGTGTGTTTGGGGGGGTGTCTAGGTGTGTGTTTGTGGGGGGGTGTCTGTGCTTGTGTGTGGGGGGTCCGTGTGTCTGGGGTGCTTGGGTGTGTTTGTGGGAGGGGGTGAGTCTGTATGTGTGGGGGATCTGTGTGTGTGGGTGTGTTTGTGGGGGAATCTGTGCGTGTGGGGGGGATCTGTGTGTTGGGGGGTCTGTGTGTGTGGGTGCGTTTGTGGGAGGGGGTCAGTCTGCATGTGTGTGTGTGTGTGGGGGGTCTGGGTGTGTGTGTTTGTGGGGGGTCTGTGTGTCTGGGGTGCTAGGGTGTGTTTGTGGGAGGGGGTGAGTCTGTCTGTATGTGTGTGTGTGGGAGGGGGTCTGTGTGTGTAGGGGGGATCTGTGTGTGTGGGGGGGGTCTGTGTGTGTGTGTGTGTGTTTGTGGGAGGGAGTCAGTCTGTATGTGTGTGTGGGGGGGGTGTCTGGGTGTGTGTGTTTGTGGGGGGGTGTCAGTCTGTGTGTGTGGGGGATTGTGACAGGGTAAATAAAAGCCACCAGCCATATGCCTGGCAGACCTATGTTTATTCTGCAGTGCAGCAGTGACTAGGTTAACTTCAGCTGGGAACCTCAGGACAATTAGTTGGATCCCATCTGCCTAATCAAGGTGTGTTAAAAACCCCAGGCTGTAGACACATGGTGCCTAGCTGTTCAGGAGAGAGGAGATTACTGATAGAAGGTATGTCTATTGTATGCTATCTGAAGCTGGAAAATCCCCTGAAACTCTGGAGAGAGAACAGCTTGATACAAGGTCTGTTAGCAAAGTACATGGTTTATGAACTGTCTGTCTCCTGCATAGAAAAGAGTAGCTGCCTTATTTTTACTCTGTCTGCTAAAGAAAAACTGTTTTGTCTGCTGAAGAAAAAGAAATTTTTCTTTTGTTTGCTGATGAAAAGCTATTTTTGTTTTTGTGTGCTGTATAAATTAAGGCTAAATAAATAAGCCTTATCCAAAGAACCTGCGTGTGTAGTTGCATTTACCCTGCAACAGAGATGCTTCGGTGTGTTTGTGGGAGGGGTCAGTCTGTCTGTGCGTGCGTGTGTGTGGGGGGGGGTCTGGGTGTGTGCGCGTGTAGGGGGTCTCTGTTTGGGGGGGGGTAATTTGAGTCTCTCTGACCCCCCGCTGTCTGACCCCCCGCTGTCTGACCCTCTCCCCTCCCCCCCACAGAGTGACCTCTTCACTGTCCAGGACCTGAAGTCTCTTCACTCTGAGCTGAACATCCCCATCCCTGACCCCCCAGAGCCTGAGGTAAGTGGCCACGGGGTAGGAGGAGCCACGGGGGAGGAAGACGAGGCCACGGGGGAGGAAGACGAGGCCACGGGGGAGGAAGGCGAGGCCACGGGGAGGAAGGCGAGGCCACGGGGAAGGAAGGAGACCATTTATCATGTGACTTTCCCCCTCAGGATTCATCCCAGATGGAAACGGACAAAGAAGAAAAGAAAGGTGATATATATATATATATATACTAGCTTTTGTATCCGGGGAGCTGCCGGCACATCTCCCCACGCTTCTACCGCATCTCCCCTCGCTGCCAGCACATCTCCCCTCGCTGCCAGCACATCTCCCCTCGCTGCCAGCACATCTCCCCACGCTTCTACCGCATCTCCCCTCGCTGCCAGCACATCTCCCCACGCTTCTACCGCATCTCCCCTCCCTGCCAGCACATCTCCCCTCGCTGCCAGCACATCTCCCCTCGCTGCCAGCACATCTCCCCACGCTGCCAGCACATCTCCCCTCGCTGCCGGCACATCTCCCCACGCTTCTACCGCATCTCCCCTCGCTGCCAGCACATCTCCCCTCGCTGCCGGCACATCTCCCCACGCTTCTACCGCATCTCCCCTCGCTGCCGGCACATCTCCCCTCGCTGCCAGCACATCTCCCCTCGCTGCCAGCACATCTCCCCTCGGTGCCAGCACATCTCCCCTCGCTGCCGGCACATCTCCCCACGCTTCTACCGCATCTCCCCTCGCTGCCGGCACATCTCCCCTCGCTGCCAGCACATCTCCCCTCGCTGCCGGCACATCTCCCCACGCTTCTACCGCATCTCCCCTCGCTGCCAGCACATCTCCCCTCGCTGCCAGCACATCTCCCCTCGCTGCCAGCACATCTCCCCTCGCTGCCAGCACATCTCCCCACGCTTCTACCGCATCTCCCCTCGCTGCCAGCACATCTCCCCTCGCTGCCAGCACATCTCCCCTCGCTGCCAGCACATCTCCCCTCGCTGCCAGCACATCTCCCCACGCTTCTACCGCATCTCCCCTCGCTGCCAGCACATCTCCCCTCGCTGCCAGCACATCTCCCCTCGCTGCCAGCACATCTCCCCACGCTTCTACCGCATCTCCCCTCGCTGCCAGCACATCTCCCCACGCTTCTACCGCATCTCCCCTCGCTGCCAGCACATCTCCCCTCGCTGCCAGCACATCTCCCCACGCTTCTACCGCATCTCCCCTCGCTGCCAGCACATCTCCCCACGCTTCTACCGCATCTCCCCTCGCTGCCAGCACATCTCCCCACGCTTCTACCGCATCTCCCCTCGCTGCCAGCACATCTCCCCACGCTTCTACCGCATCTCCCCTCGCTGCCAGCACATCTCCCCACGCTGCCAGCACATCTCCCCTCGCTGCCGGCACATCTCCCCACGCTTCTACCGCATCTCCCCTCGCTGCCAGCACATCTCCCCTCGCTGTCAGCACATCTCCCCTCGCTTCTACCGCATCTCCCCTCGCTGCCAGCACATCTCCCCTCGCTGCCAGCACATCTCCCCTCGCTTCTACCGCATCTCCCCTCGCTGCCGGCACATCTCCCCACGCTTCTGCCGCATCTCCCCACGCTGCCAGCACATCTCCCCTCGCTACTACCGCATCTCCCCTCGCTGCCAGCACATCTCCCCTCGCTGCCAGCACATCTCCCCTCGCTGCCAGCACATCTCCCCACGCTTCTGCCGCATCTCCCCTCGCTGCCGGCACATTTCCACCGCCCCCCCCTCCCCCGCTGCCGGAACATCTCCCCGCCCCCCCCCCCCCCCGCTGCCGGCACATCTAATCCGCCCCCCCCCCCCCCTGCTGCCGGCACAACTCCCTGCCCCCCTCCCTCCCTCCTGCCGGCGCATCTCCTTGCCCCCCCCCCCCCTGCTGCCGGCACATCTAATCCGCCCCCCCCCCCTGCTGCCGGCACATCTCCCTGCCCCCCCTCCCCCCTGCTGCTGGCACAATTCCCCTCCCCCCCTTGCTGCCGGCACATTTCCCCGCCCCCTCGCTGCCGGCACATTTAGGGATCCCCCCTCCTTATATTCAGGGTTCACGCTGTGTTTTCGGGGTCCCCCCTCATATTCAGGGTTCATGCTGTGTTTTCGGGGTCCCCCCTCCTTATACTCAGGGTTCACGCTGTGTTTTTGGGTTCCCCCCTCCTTATACTCAGGGTTCACGCTGTGTTTTCGGGGTCCCCCTCCTTATACTCAGGGTTCACGCTGTGTTTTCGGGGTCCCCCTCCTTATACTCAGGGTTCACGCTGTGTTTTCGGGTCCCCCCTCCTTATACTCAGGGTTCATGCTGTGTTTTTGGGTTCCCCCCTCCTTATACTCAGGGTTCACGCTGTGTTTTTGGGTTCCCCCCTCCTTATACTCAGGGTTCACACTGTGTTTTCGGGGTCCCCCTCCTTATACTCAGGGTTCACGCTGTGTTTTCGGGGTCCCCCTCCTTATACTCAGGGTTCACGCTGTGTTTTCAGGGTCCCCCTCCTTATACTCAGGGTTCACGCTGTGTTTTCGGGGTCCCCCTCCTTATACTCAGGGTTCACGCTGTGTTTTCGGGGTCCCCCTTCCTTATACGCAGGGTTCACGCTGTGTTTTCGGGGTCCCCCTCCTTATACTCAGGGTTCACACTGTGTTTTCGGGGTCCCCCTTCCTTATACTCAGGGTTCACGCTGTGTTTTCGGGGTCCCCCTCCTTATACTCAGGGTTCACACTGTGTTTTCGGGGTCCCCCTCCTTATACTCAGGGTTCATGCTGTGTTTTCGGGGTCCCCCTCCTTATACTCAGGGTTCACGCTGTGTTTTCGGGGTCCCCCTTCCTTATACTCAGGGTTCACGCTGTGTTTTCGGGGTCCCCCTTCCTTATACTCAGGGTTCACGCTGTGTTTTCAGGGTCCCCCTTCCTTATACTCAGGGTTCACGCTGTGTTTTCGGGGTCCTCCTTCCTTATACTCAGGGTTCACGCTGTGTTTTCGGGGTCCCCCTCCTTATACTCAGGGTTCACGCTGTGTTTTCGGGGTCCCCCTTCCTTATACTCAGGGTTCACGCTGTGTTTTCGGGGTCCCCCTCCTTATACTCAGGGTTCACACTGTGTTTTCGGGGTCCCCCTTCCTTATACTCAGGGTTCACGCTGTGTTTTCGGGGTCCCCCTCCTTATACTCAGGGTTCACGCTGTGTTTTCGGGGTCCCCCTTCCTTATACTCGGGGTTCACGCTGTGTTTTCGGGGTCCCCCTCCTTATACTCAGGGTTCACACTGTGTTTTCGGGGTCCCCCTTCCTTATACTCAGGGTTCACACTGTGTTTTCGGGGTCCCCCTCCTTATACTCAGGGTTCACACTGTGTTTTCGGGGTCCCCCTTCCTTATACTCAGGGTTCACGCTGTGTTTTCGGGGTCCCCCTCCTTATACTCAGGGTTCACGCTGTGTTTTCGGGGTCCCCCTTCCTTATACCCAGGGTTCACGCTGTGTTTTCTGGGTCCCCCCTCCTTATACTCAGGGTTCACGCTGTGTTTTCGGGGTCCCCCTCCTTATACTCAGGGTTCACGCTGTGTTTTCGGGGTCCCCCTTCCTTATACTCAGGGTTCACGCTGTGTTTTCGGGGTCCCCCTTCCTTATACTCAGGGTTCACGCTGTGTTTTCAGGGTCCCCCTTCCTTATACTCAGGGTTCACGCTGTGTTTTCGGGGTCCCCCTTCCTTATACTCAGGGTTCACGCTGTGTTTTCGGGGTCCCCCTTCCTTATACTCAGGGTTCACGCTGTGTTTTCGGGGTCCCCCTTCCTTATACTCAGGGTTCACGCTGTGTTTTCGGGGTCCCCCTCCTTATACTCAGGGTTCACGCTGTGTTTTCGGGGTCCCCCTTCCTTATACTCAGGGTTCACGCTGTGTTTTCGGGGTCCCCCTCCTTATACTCAGGGTTCACACTGTGTTTTCGGGGTCCCCCTCCTTATACTCAGGGTTCACGCTGTGTTTTCGGGGTCCCCCTTCCTTATACTCAGGGTTCACGCTGTGTTTTCGGGGTCCCCCTTCCTTATACTCAGGGTTCACGCTGTGTTTTCGGGGTCCCCCTTCCTTATACTCAGGGTTCACGCTGTGTTTTCGGGGTCCCCCTTCCTTATACTCAGGGTTCACGCTGTGTTTTCGGGGTCCCCCTCCTTATACTCAGGGTTCACGCTGTGTTTTCGGGGTCCCCCTTCCTTATACTCAGGGTTCACGCTGTGTTTTCGGGGTCCCCCTCCTTATACTCAGGGTTCACGCTGTGTTTTCGGGGTCCCCCTCCTTATACTCAGGGTTCACGCTGTGTTTTCGGGGTCCCCCTCCTTATACTCAGGGTTCACGCTGTGTTTTCGGGGTCCCCCTCCTTATACTCAGGGTTCACACTGTGTTTTCGGGGTCCCCCTTCCTTATACTCAGGGTTCACGCTGTGTTTTCGGGGTCCCCCTTCCTTATACTCAGGGTTCACGCTGTGTTTTCGGGGTCCCCCTCCTTATACTCAGGGTTCACGCTGTGTTTTCG
Source organism: Ascaphus truei (assembly GCF_040206685.1). Lineage (NCBI taxonomy): Eukaryota > Metazoa > Chordata > Amphibia > Anura > Ascaphidae > Ascaphus > Ascaphus truei. The sequence goes on from NC_134495.1 coordinate 34,244,385, forward strand.
GGGTCCCCCTCCTTATACTCAGGGTTCACGCTGTGTTTTCGGGGTCCCCCTTCCTTATACTCAGGGTTTACGCTGTGTTTTCGGGGTCCCTCTCCTTATACTCAGGGTTCACGCTGTGTTTTCGGGGTCCCCCTTCCTTATTCTCAGGGTTCACGCTGTGTTTTCGGGGTCCCCCTTCCTTATACTCAGGGTTCACGCTGTGTTTTCGGGGTCCCCCTTCCTTATTCTCAGGGTTCACGCTGTGTTTTCGGGGTCCCCCTTCCTTATACTCAGGGTTCACGCTGTGTTTTCGGGGTCCCCCTTCCTTATACTCAGGGTTCACGCTGTGTTTTCGGGGTCCCCCTTCCTTATACTCAGGGTTCACGCTGTGTTTTCGGGGTCCCCCTTCCTTATACTCAGGGTTCACGCTGTGTTTTCGGGGTCCCCCTTCCTTATACTCAGGGTTCACGCTGTGTTTTCGGGGTCCCCCTTCCTTATACTCAGGGTTCACGCTGTGTTTTCGGGGTCCCCCTTCCTTATACTCAGGGTTCACGCTGTGTTTTCGGGGTCCCCCTTCCTTATACTCAGGGTTCACGCTGTGTTTTCGGGGTCCCCCTCCTTATACTCAGGGTTCACGCTGTGTTTTCGGGGTCCCCCTTCCTTATACTCAGGGTTCACGCTGTGTTTTCGGGGTCCCCCTCCTTATACTCAGGGTTCACACTGTGTTTTCGGGGTCCCCCTCCTTATACTCAGGGTTCACGCTGTGTTTTCGGGGTCCCCCTTCCTTATACTCAGGGTTCACGCTGTGTTTTCGGGGTCCCCCTTCCTTATACTCAGGGTTCACGCTGTGTTTTCGGGGTCCCCCTTCCTTATACTCAGGGTTCACGCTGTGTTTTCGGGGTCCCCCTTCCTTATACTCAGGGTTCACGCTGTGTTTTCGGGGTCCCCCTCCTTATACTCAGGGTTCACGCTGTGTTTTCGGGGTCCCCCTTCCTTATACTCAGGGTTCACGCTGTGTTTTCGGGGTCCCCCTCCTTATACTCAGGGTTCACGCTGTGTTTTCGGGGTCCCCCTCCTTATACTCAGGGTTCACGCTGTGTTTTCGGGGTCCCCCTCCTTATACTCAGGGTTCACGCTGTGTTTTCGGGGTCCCCCTCCTTATACTCAGGGTTCACACTGTGTTTTCGGGGTCCCCCTTCCTTATACTCAGGGTTCACGCTGTGTTTTCGGGGTCCCCCTTCCTTATTCTCAGGGTTCACGCTGTGTTTTCGGGGTCCCCCTCCTTATACTCAGGGTTCACGCTGTGTTTTCGGGGTCCCCCTCCTTATACTCAGGGTTCACGCTGTGTTTTCGGGGTCCCCCTTCCTTATACTCAGGGTTTACGCTGTGTTTTCGGGGTCCCTCTCCTTATACTCAGGGTTCACGCTGTGTTTTCGGGGTCCCCCTTCCTTATTCTCAGGGTTCACGCTGTGTTTTCGGGGTCCCCCTTCCTTATACTCAGGGTTCACGCTGTGTTTTCGGGGTCCCCCTTCATTATTCTCAGGGTTCACGCTGTGTTTTCGGGGTCCCCCTTCCTTATACTCAGGGTTCACGCTGTGTTTTCGGGGTCCCCCTTCCTTATACTCAGGGTTCACGCTGTGTTTTCGGGGTCCCCCTTCCTTATACTCAGGGTTCACGCTGTGTTTTCGGGGTCCCCCTTCCTTATACTCAGGGTTCACGCTGTGTTTTCGGGGTCCCCCTCCTTATACTCAGGGTTCACACTGTGTTTTCGGGGTCCCCCTTCCTTATACTCAGGGTTCACGCTGTGTTTTCGGGGTCCCCCTTCCTTATACTCAGGGTTCACGCTGTGTTTTCGGGGTCCCTCTCCTTATACTCAGGGTTCACGCTGTGTTTTCGGGGTCCCCCTTTCTTATACTCAGGGTTCACGCTGTGTTTTCGGGGTCCCCCTTCCTTATACTCAGGGTTCACGCTGTGTTTTTGGGGTCCCCCTTCCTTATACTCAGGGTTCACGCTGTGTTTTCGGGGTCCCCCTTCCTTATACTCAGGGTTCACGCTGTGTTTTCGGGGTCCCCCTTCCTTATACTCAGGGTTCACGCTGTGTTTTCGGGGTCCCCCTTCCTTATACTCAGGGTTCACGCTGTGTTTTCGGGGTCCCCCTTCCTTATACTCAGGGTTCACGCTGTGTTTTCGGGGTCCCCCTTCCTTATACTCAGGGTTCACGCTGTGTTTTCGGGGTCCCCCTTCCTTATACTCAGGGTTCACGCTGTGTTTTCGGGGTCCCCCTTCCTTATACTCAGGGTTCACGCTGTGTTTTCGGGGTCCCCCTTCCTTATACTCAGGGTTCACACTGTGTTTTCGGGGTCCCCCTAGCTCCTCGCTGCGGTTTCCTGAAGGTGAACGAGAAACTGCAGAGAATCCTGAGCTCTGTACAGCCCGAGATTCGGACACTGAGAGAGCAATGTACACAGGTGAGGCTGCAACTGCCCCCAGCTAACTGCCCCCCAACTAATTGCTCTCAGCATCTGCCCCCAGCTAACTGCCCCTGTACCAGATAGCTTACAATCTAATTGTTGCTGCAGACCTGGCCCCTCATGTTGCAGACGGGGGTGGATGTATTTGGTCACTGGGCGATGATATCAAAGACACGGATGGGATTGGATAGTGGGTGATGATGTCACTGATGGAAATGCGATGATGTCATCATTTGGTTCCTTCAGATTATCACCTGGATCCATCACCTGATTCCAAGAATTGAGGACGGGAACGACTTTGGGGTCTCAGTGCAGGTAATCTATATATACTATATACGTGTGTGTGTGTGTGTACGCGTGCGAGTATGTATGTATATATATATATATGTATATTAAGGTTATGGTGGGTAAAAAAAGTGACAAAAACCCTCCACAGTATAGCATATAGCAACTGTAAATATTACTGTATGTTCATTTGCATGTCTTAGACAGGTCTGCAACCCTGTCTTTCCCCATTATCGCCCAGCATACAGCGCTTCCACTGCAGCAAGGGATTCTGGGAAATTACATGCAAATGAGCACACAGTGCCACCTTTTGTCTCAAGCTCGTATTACACAAGCCAATCCTCAAGCCAATGCATGCTGCTTTAGACAGAGGCTGGGATGAGATAGATATATATATATATATATATATATATATATATATATATATATATATATATATATATATATATATATATATATAGATAGATAGATAGATAGATAGATAGATAGATACATACATACATACATACATACATACATACATACATACATACAAAACAATAGTTGCGGAGCATGTCCCATAGGGATAAAATAGAAACCGGTAGTCAACTCAACAAGAGTAAACAAAGGACAGCACTCAGTGGTAGATGAAAAAACCTGTATTCAAAGTAGACAGCAGCACAAACAAGACGAACGTTTCGGTCCTCACATGGGACCTTCCTCAGGGCAGTGCTATATATATATAAATGAATGATACTGTTTCAAGTGCACAAATAAATACAAGTAAGCTGGTTATTTCTAGATGCAGCCCTAATGCTGATTAATCAGAAGTTTAACCCAAGGTATTCATAGAGAACAGTGCATTCGGCGCAAAGAAAAACATATGATGAAGATATAACAAACACTTGGCTGTATCTAGGAAAAGGGCAAGGAAAACATATATAGTTACAATGAAGCAGCGATAGAATAAAATCGTAGCCAAAAAGGCCTACGCAATATCCAAGGAAAAGACAATAACCAATCGCACGAAGTGATTCCTTTCCCTGTTATCATGAAAAGAAGTCCCGCAGTAAGTCCTCGCACACCGAGTCCTGTATTCCAGGTGAGCTAGACAGGTAAGAACGGAACCGCTGGAGAAATGATGTCTCCTCACATCAGGAAAGTAAGTGTCCCGCTGTCCTTCAGCTGTGGCGTCTTTCACATGGGTAGAAACCATTCACCCGACCAAATATCTGTGACAGATCAAACGAAAGCCCATATATGGTCCCAAGGCTCAACAAAATATCCGGCCGCTCCTCATTCTTACCGTGCACCCCAAAACTGGAACAGCCTACCGGAGACTCTCACATCCACCACCAGTTTAAGTTCTTTCAAATCTAAGGCTGTCTCACATTTTAATTTGGTCTGTAACTGTTACATACGCCCATAATATATATTATCTTTAACTGTGCACGCCATGTCTTGTATATAATGTATATACCCTGTTCATTTATGTAACTGTATTTGTAACCAGGTATTATTTGTTTTACTCTGTGCCCAGGACATACGTGAAAACGAGAGGTAACTCTCAATGTATTACTTCCTGGTAAAATATTTTATAAATAAAATAAATATACAGGCATACTCCGGGTTAAGGACACTCACTTTAAGTACATTCGCGAGTAAGGACATAGCGCCCAATAGGCAAACAGCAGCTCGCGCATGCGCCTGTCAGCACGTCCTGATCAGCAATACCGGCTCCCTACCTGTACCGAAGCTGTGCGCAAGCGGGGAGACTATAGAGCCTGTTACAAATGCGTTATTTACATCAAGTTATGCACGTATATGACGATTGCCGTAAAGTACATGCATCAATAAGTGGGGAAAAGGGAGTGCTTCAAATACAGGTGTAACGGTATTTCTGACCCGGCCTGACCCACCCAATCTCACATTGGCCCCTGTGGTCTAACCGGTCCCCATTACAGTGTGGTAGTGTCTGGTGGTGCACCTGTTGGCAACAGGACTCCTGAGTCTCCCGCATGATGGTGTGTGGGGAGGACCCGTCCAGACAGGCAGCTGAGGTAGTGTGCTGAGTCTCACCTAGTTCCAGTGCAGCGCCTCCACCTCATCAGGGTCCCTGCGTCCGCAAGGGGATGATCCTGTTGAGGAACTCCTCCGTGGTGCTCCTCTCTGTACATTCACTCCACACATGTACACGAGAGGGTTTGTGAATGAGAACATCTTTATTGGGGTGATGTGGGCTAGCTGCCCCTCGCAGTATATCCTTAGCCACTCATTCTGTAGTCAGTGCCTCCCTTTAAAAGGTGTATCTTCTCCTTAATTAGGGATTCCCTATCCCCGCAGGGATCACGCCCTGTGCCAGGTCCCTGGACACAGTCTCCTCTATTGTTACTATAACATAACTTTCAGTCTCTTAGGCTAATACTTGAACTTGGATGCAGATCTCTGACAGAACTCCTGCAGAACTGAACGTAGATCTGTGCAGAACTAACTCTAGGCTCAGTGCTGTGCCTTATGTATACTCTGGAAGCTGACACACCTCTGACATCACTAACCATGGAGTCAGAGCATGTGACCACTCCCATCCATACACAGGGCACTCCACCAGGGTGTGAGGGCAAACCTCCATAATTACTGCTGGCATGCCCACAACTTACCAGGCCTTACTGTCAGCAGGAGAGATGACTGTAGCCATTTTACATGTCCGCTACATTCTCCCCCTGGTGAATCCCATCGCCCTCGCTGGGACCTAAATTTGTATACCCTTTTCCAGGAAGCACTGAAATACAACACATAATTGGTTAACTTTTCATACAAATCTTCATGGTGTATAACAAAAAAATGACTACAGTACATTCCGCCAAGCCCGCCCCGACCAGCAGCCACGAACCCGCGTAATGTATCAGTACCTCCTAAAAATAGTGATTCGGGTCAGGCTTCTTGACCTCTCTACCGCCCATGTCTATGACCGTGACGTGATAATGCCTAGGCAGTCCCCTCTCAGGCCTATATGTCACCCGGTGCTTATAGATGTTTCGGCCAATGCCCCATACCCGCACTAAGTGCTCTATGCGCTCCTCAGCCTTCTTTCCTATCACGGAACTCCCTCTCCCCACTAGGTGCATTTCTATGGCTTCCCTAAGCCACCTATCCCGGTTGTCCTCTATCTCATCCATGAGAGGCTCAGGGACATACGGGTACTCCAACCCGTGGGAAGATTTATACCGAGCCATTATGGTTCTCTCGGCCCTACTAATTCTAGTCAGGTCAGCCTTACCTGCCCTCCCAGGCAACACCCATGATAGGGGCTCATCAGGGTCCACGGGGTCTGATAGGATGCTGGGACCCATGGGCTTTATTTCCCTATTCTCAATCTGCAGCCACCGCTCCTGCAGCTCTCTGTCCCTCTGTTCTGGGGTAAACTCTCCCACAGCCCACCAGTAGTCCACTACATCCTCTCGCCGGATGAGGAACCGAGTGCGGTCCATCCAGGCGGAGTACCCTTCAAATAATGGGGCCCACCAACGGTTCTCTTTGAATCTATCTGACCTCCCTGACTCCCTATCATCATCTATAGAAAATATCCCCGATGACCGTGCGGATCGCGGCAGGAACCATCTGGACGATCCCGGGGCCCTTATCACTGGCTCGGGTGCTGTCGTGACCACTCTCAATTCTCCCCCTCCCCGAGAATCACCCTCCGTAGCGCCACTGCGCGGTCTTTCCCCAGTCCGTCTCCCCTCTCCCCCTGATGATATGTCCACAGATTCCAAACTAGGCGGGGAACCCGGGGACCGTGTGATTGGGGCAGGGGTTTTAGCTAGGGCGGGGGATTGGGCGGAGGGGCAAGGGATTGGACCCCACGGGGTTACGACCCGTTCCTGGCTGTCCGTAGACTGGTCCAATGAGGATATCTCACCCTCCTCAGTCCTTGGATCGCCCCTCCAACTCCTGGGCCTTGTAGGTGATCGGGGACCTTCCCCCGATCGCCGAAGCGACTCTTCCTTGGGGTTCCGCTGTCGCCACCGGAAGTGATGTCCTCCCCGGAACCGGAAACACCGTCATCGCGGGTTGGACCCCCATTCGGGATCTCTTCCTCAATGACGACATCCGGAAGCTCCGCCGTCGTCCTCACCGGAAGTGATGCAGTCTCTCCACGTGCGCCTGCGGCCTGGCATGGCCTCTCCGCTCCTACACCGTCTGCTGGGGCAAGGTAAGTGAAGGGACTCCTCTTACCCGTCCGCAGGGGTGCCGGCGTCTCTCGTCCGTCGCCGCCACGTTCTGAGGCGGAGGGACTCCGTCTCTCGGCTCGCCGATCTGCGGGGGACGTCCTGTCTTTCTGACAGCTGCTAGTACCACGGGGTGTCGTCCTCCCCGGTTCTATCCTGGGCCTCGCTGTTACCTCCGCAAGTTCCCGGAGATCCTCGTCCGAGTATTCTCCCTTCTCGGTGCGGTCAGGAGGTGACCCGACTGTCGCGGTTGCGGCCGACCCAGCCGACTTGACCGGCTCCAGTCCCCTTTCTCCGGGACTCGCACGTCCTATCCACAGTGCGCCAGGGGACTCGGCGGTTCGCTTAGCCTGGTCCCCCGGGGGGTCAGCCGATTGTATCGGTATAAATGTCGGCATAGGCCATAAGTACAGTGTCCCGCAAATGGGGCAACGTGCCGCCGTGTTGACCGTGCCTCCGGGCAGCCCGCATTGCAGGCAGAGCCCGACCACCGTCTCGGTGTTAGCCACCCTTACTACCAGTAGCCCGCCGGGTACTGAGTAGGGCTGAGTGGAGACCATAGTTCCCACAGCGGAGGGGCAGGCCATTCTTTTTGTAGGGACCACTTTCAGTGTGGGTCTCTCCAGGTCAGTGGTTCCTCGCAACTGACCGGTAGAAGCTTCTGGGCCAGTCACTTCCTGCTTCGGCTCCTCCTTCCGCTGACATAGCTGGAACCCACCCTCAGGGGTTGCAATTATGGGCGGGTCCCACAGGGGAATATCATGCCCCTTAATTAAGGCCGCGCCTCTCTCAGTCCTGGTGGGCGCGGTCTGTATTTTCGCGCCAGTTTCCTCCTCAGAGCTGGATTCTTTTCCCGCGGCTAGTTCCCGCCTTCTCCTTGCAGCAGCTTTGCGTGCAAAATATCCCTCTTTCTTGCAAATCATTTCCGCGGCCGGAACTACCTTGGGTAGTGGCGCCGTCTGGATATCAGTCCCTGGGCCCAGTGGGTGCATTCCCACAGGCCATAGTTGAAAGTCACTCCCCATGGTGGAAATCAGTGGAGGGTCCCATAGACTAAGCGGTTGACTCAGCACAGGGGCTGAGTTAGTCACTGTCCATGCAGGCGCAGCCATAGCTTTCGCGCCATGCCCCCCATCAGGGCGGGGCTCTGCTGTTCGCGCCATTCCCGGCCAGCTCTTTGCAAGTCCTGTATCAGCCACATTTTCTGTGACTGGCCCATGCGGTTTCCCTAGCAAGCGGGAACCGCCATTTTGGTTGGCTTTTAAGCCCAAAAAGTCATTTTGTTTGTTCTCCTCGCGGGGTTCTCCCCCAATTATTACAATTTCCTCACACTCTTCAAGGTTGGCCCCTCGGTGTCCCAGACAGGATAAAAACGGGGCAGCCACGGCCTTCGCTCCGCTCCAGAGCAGACTGGTTAACGATAGCTCGGCGACAGTTTGCTCTTCAGTGGGGTGCACGCCACGGGTGCCCTCCCCATCAGCCTCTGGTCGCCATTTTGGGTTCTCCGCACCACGCGGATCCTCCATTCTTTGGGTTGTCACACTCTCGTACCAATTATCGTACATGGGGCTCCGCTCTGCGGGGCAGCCTCCACATCAGTACAATAAAGAGTTGCTCAGATGCACCACCACATGTGTACCTGAACTAGGCTGGACTCATGTTGCACTACCTCAGGCTAGGCTCACTCTCTCAGTGTCTGCTGTGACTCCTTCCTCCCAGTCTGTGCTCCCTATGGTAAGTGTCTGGAATGGGCTAGGTACTCTGGCTCTGCCATGCAGTACTTGGGGCGTCTACCTCTCTTGGTCAGCCTAGCGCAGACCCTCTCCAGGATTCCTGGCCAAGTTACAGGCTATCCCTTCTGGCATCCTACCAACTAGCACTGCCTCAAGGTGACTCGGTCAGCTATAGCCTGGCTCCAGACCCCTCACTCCTTTCAGGCCCCTAGGTCGTCCCTGCGAACTGACAATATCCCGTCAGCCCCCTGACCACCCCTAGGTCCGTCCCTACGCAGCACAGAGTGGCAGCAGACTCTCTCCCTATTTCCCAGTGTGCCTAGCTAGAGCCTGTCCTGATGACAGATATGATCTCAGCAGCTCGCCTCCAAATGTAACGGTATTTCTGACCCGGCCTGACCCACCCAATCTCACATTGGCCCCTGTGGTCTAACCGGTCCCCATTACAGTGTGGTAGTGTCTGGTGGTGCACCTGTTGGCAACAGGACTCCTGAGTCTCCCGCATGATGGTGTGTGGGGAGGACCCGTCCAGACAGGCAGCTGAGGTAGTGTGCTGAGTCTCACCTAGTTCCAGTGCAGCGCCTCCACCTCATCAGGGTCCCTGCGTCCGCAAGGGGATGATCCTGTTGAGGAACTCCTCCGTGGTGCTCCTCTCTGTACATTCACTCCACACATGTACACGAGAGGGTTTGTGAATGAGAACATCTTTATTGGGGTGATGTGGGCTAGCTGCCCCTCGCAGTATATCCTTAGCCACTCATTCTGTAGTCAGTGCCTCCCTTTAAAAGGTGTATCTTCTCCTTAATTAGGGATTCCCTATCCCCGCAGGGATCACGCCCTGTGCCAGGTCCCTGGACACAGTCTCCTCTATTGTTACTATAACATAACTTTCAGTCTCTTAGGCTAATACTTGAACTTGGATGCAGATCTCTGACAGAACTCCTGCAGAACTGAACGTAGATCTGTGCAGAACTAACTCTAGGCTCAGTGCTGTGCCTTATGTATACTCTGGAAGCTGACACACCTCTGACATCACTAACCATGGAGTCAGAGCATGTGACCACTCCCATCCATACCAGGGCACTCCACCAGGGTGTGAGGGCAAACCTCCATAATTACTGCTGGCATGCCCACAACTTACCAGGCCTTACTGTCAGCAGGAGAGATGACTGCAGCCATTTTACATGTCCGCTACACAGGTATATATATATATATATATATATATATATATATATATATATATATATATATATATATATATATATATATATATATATACCTACCACTGTCTCTCTCTCTGACTCTCTGTCTCTCTCTGATTGTTTCTCTCTCTCTCTGACTGTCTCTCTCTCTCTCTCGCTGTCTCTCAGGAGAAAGTGGTGGAACGCGTGACCGCTGTAAGAACGAAGCTGGACACATCACAGACCAACATTGCCAAGTACGAGTCCACGTCTCCGTCTCCCTGATTCTACCCAGCATTACCGTGGCCTTTGTGTCACTGGTCCCTGATTCTCCCTCCCCTTGGCTTAGTGACCCCTGATTCTCCCCCGTGGGTCAGCGCCGCCTGATTCTCCCCTGTGGCTCAGCGACCCCTGATTCTCCCCCGTGGCTCAGCGACCCCTGATTCTCCCCTGTGGCTCTGCGCCCCCTGATTCTCACCGTGGGTCAGCGCCCCCTGATTCTCACCCGTGGCTCAGCAACCCCTGATTCTCACCCGTGGCTCAGCGACTCCCGATTTTCACCCGTGGCTCAGCGACCCCTGATTTTCACCCGTGGCTCAGCGACCCCTGACTCTCACCCATGGCTCAGCGACCCCTGATTCTCACCCGTGGGTCAGCGACCCCTGATTCTCACCCGTGGGTCAGTGAGCTCTGATTCTCCCCCGTGGCTCAGTGCCCCCTGATTCTCCCCCGTGGCTCAGCGCCCCCTGATTCTTTCCCGTGGCTCAGCAACCCCTGATTCTCCCCCGTGGCTCTGCGCCCCCTGATTCTTTCCTGTGGCTCTGCGCCCCCTGATTCTCTCCCGTGGCTCTGCCCCCCTGATTCTTTCCCATGGCTCAGTGCCCCCTGATTCTTTCCCGTGGCTCTGCGCCCCCTGATTCTCCCCAGTGGCTCTGCGCCCCCTGATTCTTTCCCGTGGCTCAGTGCCCCCTGATTCTTTCCCGTGGCTCAGTGCCCCCTGATTCTTTCCCGTGGCTCAGTGCCCCCTGATTCTCCCCCGTGGCTCTGCGCCCCCTGATTCTTTCCCGTGGCGGCTCTGCGCACCCTGATTCTTTCCCGTGGCTCAGCGCCCCCTGATTCTTTCCCGTGGCTCAGCGACACCTGATTCTTTCCCGTGGCTCTGCACCCCGATTCTCCCCTGTGGCTCTGCGCCCCCTGATTCTTTCCTGTGGCTCTGCGCCCCCTGATTCTCACCCATGGCTCAGCAACCCCTGATTCTCACCCGTGGCTCAGCGACCCCTGATTCTCACCCCTGGCTCAGCGACTCCCGATTTTCACCCGTGGCTCAGCGACCCCTGATTTTCACCCGTGGCTCAGCGACCCCTGATTCTCACCCGTGGGTCAGCGCCCCCTGATTCTCACCCGTGGGTCTGCGCCCCCTGATTCTTTCCCGTGGCTCTGCGCCCCCTGATTCTCCCCCGTGGCTCTGCACCCCCTGATTCTTTCCGTGGCTCTGCGCCCCCCTGATTCTCCCCCGTGGCTCAGTGCCCCCTGATTCTCCCCCGTGGCTCTGCGCCCCCTGATTCTCCCCTGTGGCTCTGCGCCCCCTGATTCTTCCCCGTGGCTCTGCGCCCCCTGATTCTCCGCGTGCTCTGCGCCCCCTGATTCTCCCCCGTGGCTCAGGGCCCCCTGATTCTCCCCCGTGGCTCAGGGCCCCCTGATTCTCCCCCGTGGCTCAGGGCCCCCTGATTCTCCCCCGTGGCTCAGGGCCCCCTGATTCTCCCCCGTGGCTCAGGGCCCCCTGATTCTCCCCCGTGGCTCTGCGCCCCCTGATTCTCCCCCGTGGCTCTGCACCCCCTGATTCTCCCCCGTGGCTCTGCGCCCCCCCGATTCTCCCCCGTGGCTCAGTGCCCCTGATTCTCCCCCGTGGCTCTGCGCCCCCTGATTCTCCCCTGTGGCTCTGCGCCCCCTGATTCTCCCCCGTGGCTCTGCGCCCCCTGATTCTCCGCGTGGCTCTGCGCCCCCTGATTCTCCCCCGTGGCTCAGGGCCCCCTGATTCTCCCCCGTGGCTCAGGGCCCCCTGATTCTCCCCCGTGGCTCAGGGCCCCCTGATTCTCCCCCGTGGCTCAGGGCCCCCTGATTCTCCCCCGTGGCTCAGGGCCCCCTGATTCTCCCCCGTGGCTCAGGGCCCCCTGATTGTCCCCGTGGCTCAGGGCCCCCTGATTCTCCCCCCGTGGCTCAGGGCCCCTGATTCTCCCCGTGGCTCTGCGCCCCCTGATTCTCCCCCGTGGCTCAGGGCCCCCTTTTCTGTGTGTTTCAGGTATTTCTCTGAGAGAGGAGACGCTGTTGCCAAAGCTTCAAAAGAGACATATGTGGTAAGAAATGAGACATCCGGAGAGAGACGGCCGCCACTCAGCAAGTTCTTAAAATTTTCTCTCCCTCCCCGTCCCCTCTCTCCCTCTATTCCCCTCTCTCCCCCCTCCCTCTCTCCTCTCTCCCACTCTCTCCTCCCCTCTCCTCTCCCTCCCCTCTCTCTCCCTCTATTCCCCTCTCTCCTCTCTCTATTCCCCTCTCTCCCTCTTCCCCTCTCTCCTCTCCCTCTATTCCCCTCTCTCCTCTCTCTATTCCCTCTCTCTCCTCTCCCTCTTCCCCTCTCCCCTCTCCCTCTATTCCCCTCTCCTCTCTCTATTCCCCTCTCCACTCCCTCTCTCCCCTCCCTGTCTCCTCTCCCCCTATCCCTCTATCCTCTCCCCCTATCCCTCTCCTCTCCCCCTCTCTCCTCCCACTATTCCCCTCTCCCCCTCCCTCTCTCCTCTCCCCCACTCCCTCTCTCCTCTTCCCCCCTCCCTCTATCCTCTCCCCCCCTCCCTATCTCCTCTCTCCCCCCTCCTCTACCTCCCCGTCCCCTCTCTCTCTCTATTCCCCTCTCCCTCTCTCCCCCACTCCCTCCTCCCTCTCCCCTCCCTCCCTGTCCCCTTTCTCCCTCTATTCCCCTCTCCCCCCTCCCTCTCTCCTCTCCCCCACTCCATCCTCTCCCACCCTGTCCCCTCTCTCTCCCTCTATTCCCCTCTCCCCCACTCCCTCCTCCCTCTCTCCTCTCCCCCCTCTCTCTCCTCTCCCTCCCCGTCCCCTATCTCCCTCTATTCCGCTCTCCTCATTCCCCTCTCTCCTCCCTCTATTCCCCTCTCCTCTCTCTATTCCCCTCCTCCTCTCTCTATTCCCCTCTCCCCCCCCCCTCTCTCTATCCCCCCCCCCCCTGTCACAGATGGATTACCGTGCCTTGGTTCATGATAAGGATGAATCTGCGTATGGGGATCTGAGACTAACGCTGATAGAAGTGAGAAATTTCTATGTGAGTATGGCAGGGAAGGAGTTAATCATTGGTCTGCGGGTCTCTGGCAGGGAAGGAGTTAATCATTGGTCTGCAGCTCTCTGGCAGGGAAGGGGTTAATCATTGCTCTGCAGGTCTCTAGGGCAGGGAAGGGGTTAATCATTGCTCTGCAGGTCTCTAGGGCAGGGAAGGGGTTAATCATTGCTCGGCAGGTCTCTAGGGCAGGGAAGGGGTTAATTATTGCTCAGCAGGTTTCTGGCAGGGAAGGGGTTAATTATTGATCGGCAGGTTTCTGGCAGGGAAGGGGTTCATTATTGATCGGCAGGTCTCTGGCAGGGAAGGGGTTAATTATTGCTCGGCAGGTTTCTGGCAGGGAAGGGGTTAATCGTTATCTCCTTTCTCACTTTCAGGTTGAAATCTTTTACATTATTCTCAAAAATTGCGATAAAATCACAAACCCGAAAGGAGAAGAGAAAAGCCCCATGTACTGACCCCCCCCCCTCTTACTGACCCCCCCCCCACCAACCCACCACCCCACTGAGGGTGCTGACCCCCCCCCCCCCCCCCAGGATTTCGCCTGCACTGGATGTGAAAGAAGTAATAAAATATGACAAAGAAAAGCAGTGATAGTGTGTGTCGCGTGGGAAGCAGTGACACTGTGTGTGTGTGTGTGTCGCGTGGGAAGCAGTGACACTGTGTGTGTGTGTGTGTCGCGTGGGAAGCAGTGACACTGTGTGTGTGTGTGTGTCGCGTGGGAAGCAGTGACACTGTGTGTGTGTCGCGTGGGAAGCAGTGACACTGTGTGTGTGTCGCGTGGGAAGCAGTGACACTGTGTGTGTGTCGCGTGGGAAGCAGTGACACTGTGTGTGTGTGTGTGTGTGTGTCGCGTGGGAAGCAGTGACACTGTGTGTCGCGTGGGAAGCAGTGACACTGTGTGTGTGTGTCGCGTGGGAAGCAGTGACACTGTGTGTGTGTGTCGCGTGGGAAGCAGTGACTGTGTGTGTGTGTCGCGTGGGAAGCAGTGACACTGTGTGTGTCGCGTGGGAAGCAGTGACTGTGTGTGTGTGTGTCGCGTGGGAAGCAGCGACACTGTGTGTGTGTGTGTGTGTGTGACACGTGGGAAGCAGTGACACGGGGGGAGTGGTGACACTGTGTGTGACACAGGGAGCAGTGACACTGTGACACAGAGGGAGTGGTGACACTTTATGTGACACAGTGGGAGCGGTGACTGTGTGTGACATGGGGAGCAGTGACACTGTGTGTGACACAGGGGGAGCGGTGACACTGTATGTGACCCAGGGGGAGCGGTGATTGTGTGTGAGACACGGGGAGAGGTGCACTGTGTGTGGGTGTGTAACACGGGAAGCGGTGACACTGTGTGACGGGGAGCGGTGACTGTGTGACACGGGGAGCGGTGACACTGACACAGGGAGTGGTGACAGTTTGTGTGAGACACGGGAGCAGTGACACTGTGTGACACGGGGAGTGGTGACAGTTTGTGTGAGACACGGGGAGCAGTGACTGTGACACAGGGGGAGTGGTGACAGTTTGTGTGAGACACGGAGCGGTGCACTGTGTGTGTGACACGGGGAGCGGTGACACGGTGAGCGGTGACACTGACACGGGGAGCGGTGACACTGACACGGGAGCAGTGACACTGTGTGTGACGGGGAGCGGTGACACTGTGTGACACGGGAGCAGTGACACTGTGTGTGACGGGGAGCGGTGCACTGTGTGTGAGAGACAAGGGAGCGGTGATACAGGGGGAATGGTGACACTGTGTGTGTGTGTGACACGGGGGACCGGTGATACGGGGGGAATGGTGACACTGTGTGTGACACAGGGGAGCGGTGATACGGGGGAATGGTGACACTGTGTGTGTGTGTGACACGGGGGACCGGTGATACGGGGGGAATGGTGACACTGTGTGTGACACGGGGGAGCGGTGATACGGGGGGAATGGTGACACTGTGTGTGTGACACGGGGGAGCGATGATACGGGGGAATGGTGACACTGTGTGTGACACGGGAGCGGTGATACGGGGGGAATGGTGACACTGAGTGTGACACGGGGGAGTGGTGACACTGACACGGGGGAGCGGTGATACGGGGGGAATGGTGACACTGTGTGTGACACGGGGGAGCGGTGATACGGGGGGAATGGTGACACTGTGTGTGTGACACGGGGGAGCGGTGATACAGGGGGAATGGTGACACTGTGTGTGACACGGGGGAGCGGTGATACGGGGGGAATGGTGACACTGTGTGTGACACGGGGGAGCGGTGATACGGGGGGAATGGTGACACTGTGTGTGACACGGGGGAGCGGTGATACGGGGGGAATGGTGACACTGTGTGACACGGGTAAGCGGTGACACTGTGTGTGACGGGGAGCGGTGACACGGCGGATTGGTGACACTGTGTGTGTGTGACACGGGGGAGCGGTGATACGGGGTAATGGTGACACTGTGTGTGACACGGGGGAGCGGTGATACAGGGGGAATGGTGACACTGTGTGTGACACGGGGGAGCGGTGATACAGGGGGAATGGTGACACTGTGTGTGACACGGGGGAGCGGTGATACGGGGGGAATGGTGACACTGTGTGTGTGACACGGGGGAGCGGTGATACGGGGGGAATGGTGACACTGTGTGTGTGACACGGGGGAGCGGTGATACAGGGGAATGGTGACACTGTGTGTGACACGGGGGAGCGGTGATACGGGGGAATGGTGACACTGTGTGTGACACGGGGGAGCGGTGATACGGGGGGAATGGTGACACTGTGTGTGACACGGGGGAGCGGTGATACGGGGGAATGGTGACACTGTGTGTGACACGGGGGAGCGGTGATACGGGGGGAATGGTGACACTGTGTGACACGGGTAAGCGGTGACACTGTGTGTGACGGGGAGCGGTGACACGGCGGATTGGTGACACTGTGTGTGTGTGTGACACGGGGGAGCGGTGATACGGGGTAATGGTGACACTGTGTGTGACACGGGGGAGCGGTGATACGGGGGGAATGGTGACACTGTGTGACACGGGTAAGCGGTGACACTGTGTGTGATGGGGAGCGGTGACACGGCGGATTGGTGACACTGTGTGAAACGGGCGGAGCAGTGACTGTGTATGACAGGGGGAGCGGTGAAACTGTGTGTGTGACACGGGGGAACAGAGTTTGGCCTGGTGATACTGTGTGTGACACGGGGGAGCGGTGATACGGGGGAATGGTGGACACTGTGTGTGACACGGGGGAGCGGTGATACGGGGGGAATGGTGACACTGTGTGTGACACGGGGGAGCGGTGATACGGGGGGAATGGTGACACTGTGTGTGACACGGGGGAGCAGTGATACGGGGGGAATGGTGACACTGTGTGTGTGACGGCGAGCGGTGACACAGCGGATTGGTGACACTGTGTTAAACGGGCGGAGCAGTGACTGTGTATGACACAGGGGGAGCGGTGACACTGTGTGTGTGACACAGGGCGGGGGCGACACTGTGTGTGACACAGGGCGGGGGGGACAGAGTTTGGCCTGTCCCTGACCTCCCTCCCCCTCCCCACACACATTACACAGATATGAATCATGCAGATTTTTATTAGAGACCCGTATCCTGCAGGGGCCGGGGGGGGGGGGGGAGGCGGCCGGGGGAGGCGGGGGGGGGGGGGAGGTCAGGGCAGAGGGTGAAGGTCACAGTTCAAGTGCAGGCTCTGCTCAGTAGATGAGTCCCTTGGTATCTCCACGCGGTCTCTTTATCTTGCTGTAATTCTTGGTGATGACATCATATAGAGTGGCCTGCGAGACAGTCAGAGAGACAGTCAGAGAGACAGCCCCTTACTGAGAGACAGTCAGAGAGAGAGACCCTTAGTGAGAGACAAACATATAGACAGTCCCCTTACTGAGAGATGGACAGAGAGACAGTCCTTACTGAGAGATGGACAGAGAGACAGACAATTACTGAGAGATGGACAGAGAGACAGTCCCTTACTGAGAGACCGTCAGAGAGACAGACAATTACTGAGAGATGGACAGAGAGACAGTCCCTTACTGAGAGACCGTCAGAGAGACAGACAATTACTGAGAGATGGACAGAGAGACAGTCCCTTACTGAGAGACCGTCAGAGAGACAGTCCCTTACTGAGAGACCGTCAGAGAGACAGACAATTACTGAGAGATGGACAGAGAGACAGTCCCTTACTGAGAGACCGTCAGAGAGACAGTCCCTTACTGAGAGACCGTCAGAAAGACAGTCCCTTACTGAGAAACAGACAGAGAGACAGTCCCTTACTGAGAGACTGTCAGAGAGACAGTCCTTACTGAGAGACGGACAGAGACAGTCCCTTACTAAGAGACGGACAGAGACAGTCCCTTACAGAGAGACGGACAGAGACAGCCCCTTACTGAGAGACGGACAGAGACAGCCTTACTGAGAGACGGACAGAGACAGTCCCTTACTAAGAGACGGACAGAGACAGCCCCTTACTAAGAGACGGACAGAGACAGCCCCTTACAGAGAGACGGACAGAGACAGCCCCTTACTAAGAGACGGACAGAGACAGCCCCTTACTGAGAGACGGACAGAGACAGCCCCTTACTGAGAGATGGACAGAGACAGCCCCTACTAAGAGACGGACAGAGACAGCCCCTTACTAAGAGACGGACAGAGACAGCCCCTTACTAAGAGACGGACAGAGACAGTCCCTTACTGAGAGATGGATAGAGAGACAGTCCCTTACTGAGAGACGGACAGAGACAGTCCCTTACTGAGAGATGGACAGAGACAGCCCCTTACTGAGAGACGGACAGAGACAGCCACTTACTGAGAGACGGACAGAGACAGCCCCTTACTGAGAGACGGACAGAGACAGCCCCTTACTGAGAGACGGACAGAGACAGTCCCTTACTGAGAGACCGTAGAGAGACTCACATAGAAGTTGCGGACCTCCAGGGCGGCGATGCGGAGCTCACAATACTGAGACTCATCCAACTGGTGAACCAGGGCGCGGAAATCCCCCTGTGAGGGGAGAGGGGGGGAGAAAGGGTGAGGGGGAAGGGAGAAAGAAGGGTGAGGGGGGGGGGAGAGAGAAGGGGAGAGAGAAGGGTGAGGGGGGAGAGAGAAGGGTGAGGGGGGAGAGAGAAGGGTGAGGGGGGAGAGAAGGGTGAGGGGGGAGAGAGAGAAGGGGGAGAGAGAAGGGTGAGGGGGGAGAGAGAAGGGGGAGAGAGAATGGTGAGGGGGAGAGAGAAAGGGTGAGGGGGGAGAGAGAAGGGTGAGGGGGGGAGAGAGAAAGGGTGAGGGGGAGAGAGAAAGGGTGAGGGGGGGAGAGAGAAGGGTGAGGGGGGGAGAGAGAAAGGGTGAGGGGGGAGAGAGAAAGGGTGAGGGGGGGAGAGAGAAGTGTGAGGGGGGAGAGAGAAGGGGGAGAGGGGGAGAGAGAAGGGGGAGAGGGGGAGAGAGAAAGGGTGAGGGGGGAGAGAGAAGGGTGAGGGGGGGAGAGAGAAAGGGTGAGGGGGGGAGAGAGAAGTGTGCGGGGGTGAGAGAGAAGGGTGAGGGGGGAGAGAGAAGGGGGAGAGGGGGAGAGAGAAAGGGGGAGGGGGCAGAGAGAAGGATGAGGGGGGGAGAGAGAAAGGGTGAAGGGGGGAGAGAGAAAGGGTGAGGGGGAGAGAAGTGTGAGGGGGGGAGAGAGAAAGGGTGAGGGGGGGAGAGAGAAAGGGTGAGGGGGGGAGAGAGAAGTGTGAGGGGGGAGAGAGAAAGGGTGAGGGGGGAGAGAGAAGGGTGAGGGGGGGAGAGAGAAGGGTGAGATAGAAGGGTGAGGGGTGAGGGGGGGAGAGAGAAGGATGAGGGGGGAGGAGAAGGGTGAGGGGGGAGAGAGAATGGTGATGGGGAGAGAAGGGTGTGGGAAGGGTGGGGGGAGGGGTGAGGGTGGGGGGAGGGGTGAGGGTGGGGGGAGGGGTGAGGGGGAGGGGTGAGGGTGGGGGGAGGGGGAAGGGTGGGGGGAGGGGGAAGGGTGAGGGTGGGGGGAGGGGGAAGGGTGAGGGTGGGGGGAGAGAAGGGTGACGGGGGGCGAGAAGGGTGACGGGGGGAGAAAAGGGTGACGGGGGGAGAAAAGGGTGACGGGGGGAGAAAAGGGTGACGGGGGGAGAAAAGGGTGACGGGGGGAGAAAAGGGTGACGGGGGGAGAAAAGGGTGACGGGGGGAGAAAAGGGTGACGGGGGGAGAAAAGGGTGACGGGGGGAGAAAAGGGTGACGGGGGAGAAAAGGGTGACGGGGGGAGAAAAGGGTGACGGGGGGAGAAAAGGGTGACGGGGGGAGAAAAGGGTGACGGGGGGAGAAAAGGGTGACGGGGGGAGAAAAGGGTGACGGGGGGAGAAAAGGGTGACGGGGGGAGAGAAGGGTAATGGGGGGGAGAGAAGGGTAATGGGGGGGAGAGAAGGGTAATGGGGGGGAGAGAAGGGTAATGGGGGGGAGAGAAGGGTAATGGGGGGGAGAGACGGGTAATTGGGGGGAGAGAAGGGTGAGGGGGGAGAGAGAAGGGTAATGGGGGGGAGAGAAGGGTAATGGGGGGGAGAGAAGGGTAATGAGGGGGAGAAAAGGGTGATGGGGAGAGAAGGGTAATTGGGAGAGAGAAGGGTGAGGGGGAGAGAAGGGTGAGGGGGGGAGAAGGGTGAGAGAAGGGTAATGGGGGGGGGAGAGAAGGGTAATGGGGGGGGGGAGAGAAGGGTAATGGGCGGGAGAGAAGGGTAATGGGGGGGGAGAGAAGGGTGAGGGGGGGAGAGAAGGGTGGGGGGGGAGAGAAGGGTGGGGGGGGAGAGAAGGGTGGGGGGGGGGAGAGAAGGGTGAGAAGGGAGAGGGGGGGGAGAGAAGGGAGAGTAGGGTGATGGGGGAGAGAAGGGTAATGAGGGGGAGAGAAGGGTGATGGGGAGAGAAGGGTAATTGGGGGAGAGAAGGGTGAGGGGGGGAGAAGGGGGAGAGAAGGGTAATGGGGGGGAGAGAAGGGTAATGGGCGGGAGAGAAGGGTAATGGGGGGGAGAGAAGGGTAATGGGGGGGAGAGAAGGGTGAGGGGGGGGGAGAGAAGGGTGAGGGGGGGAGAGAAGGGTGAGGGGGAGAGAAGGGTGAGGGGGGGAGAGAAGGGTGAGGGGGGGAGAGAAGGGTAAGGGGGGAGAGAAGGGTGAGGGGGGAGAGAAGGGTGGGGTGGGAGAGAAGGGTGAGGGGGAGAGAAGGGAGAGGGGGGGGGAGAGAAGGGAGAGGGGGGGGGAGAAAAGGGAGAGTAGGGTGAGGGGGGAGAGAAGGGAGAGGGGGGGGAGAGTAGGGTGAGGGGGGAGAGAAGGGAGAGGGGGGGAGAGTAGGGTGAGGGGGGACAGAGAAGGGCGTGGGGGGACAGAGAAGGGCGTGGGGGGACAGAGAAGGGCGTGGGGAGACAGAGAAGGGCGGGGGGACAGAGAAGGGCGGGGGGACAGAGAAGGGCGGGGGGACAGAGAAGGGCGGGTGGACAGAGAAGGGCGGGGGGACAGAGAAGGGCGAGGGGGGGCAGAGAAGGGCGAGGGGGGGCAGAGAAGGGCGAGGGGGGGAAGAGAAGGGCGAGGGGGAAGAGAAGGGCGAGGGGGGGAAGAGAAGGGCGAGGGGGGAAGAGAAGGGCGAGGGGGGAAGAGAAGGGCGAGGGGGGGAAGAGAAGGGCGAGGGGGGGAGAGTAGGGTAAGGGGGGAGAGAAGGGAGAGGGGGGGAGAGAAGGGCGTGGGGGGACAGAGAAGGGCGTGGGGGGACAGAGAAGGGCGTGGGGGGACAGAGAAGGGCGTGGGGGGACAGAGAAGGGCGGGGGGGGGACAGAGAAGGGCGGGGGGACAGAGAAGGGCGGGGGGACAGAGAAGGGCGGGGGGACAGAGAAGGGCGGGGGGACAGAGAAGGGCGGGGGGACAGAAGGACGGGGGGACAGAGAAGGGCGGGGGGACAGAGAAGGGCGGGGGGGAAGAGAAGGGCGAGGGGGGGAAGAGAAGGGCGAGGGGGGGAAGAGAAGGGCGAGGGGGGGAAGAGAAGGGCGAGGGGGGAAGAGAAGGGCGAGGGGGGAAGAGAAGGGCGAGGGGGAAGAGAAGGGCGAGGGGGGAAGAGAAGGGCGAGGGGGGATGGAAGGGCGAGGGGGGAGGGAAGGGTAATGGGGGGGAGAGAAGGGTAATGGGGGGGAGAGAAGGGTAATGGGGGGGAGAGAAGGGTAATGGGGGGGAGAGAAGGGTAATGGGGGGGAGAGAAGGGTAATGGTGGGGAGAGACGGGTAATAGGGGGGAGAGAAGGGTGAGGGGGGAGAGAGAAGGGTAATGGGGGGGAGAGAAGGGTAATGGGGGGGAGAGAAGGGTAATGAGGGGGAGAAAAGGGTGATGGGGAGAGAAGGGTAATTGGGAGAGAGAAGGGTGAGGGGAGAGAAGGGTGAGGGGGGGAGAAGGGTGAGAGAAGGGTAATGGGGGGGGGGAGAGAAGGGTAATGGGGGGGGGGGAAGAGAAGGGTAATGGGGGGGGAGAGAAGGGTAATGGGCGGGAGAGAAGGGTAATGGGGGGGAGAGAAGGGTGAGGGGGGGAGAGAAGGGTGGGGGGGGAGAGAAAGGTGGGGGGGGAGAGAAGGGTGAGAAGGGAGAGGGGGGGGAGAGAAGGGAGAGTAGGGTGATGGGGGAGAGAAGGGTAATGAGGGGGAGAGAAGGGTGATGGGGAGAGAAGGGTAATTGGGGGAGAGAAGGGTGAGGGGGGGAGAAGGGTGAGAGAAGGGTAATGGGGGGGAGAGAAGGGTAATGGGGGGGAGAGAAGGGTAATGGGCGGGAGAGAAGGGTAATGGGGGGGAGAGAAGGGTAATGGGGGGGAGAGAAGGGTGAGGGGGGGAGAGAAGGGTGAGGGGGGGAGAGAAGGGTGAGGGGGGGAGAGAAGGGTGAGGGGGGGAGAGAAGGGTGAGGGGGGAGAGAAGGGTGAGGGGGGAGAGAAGGGTGAGGGGGGAGAGAAGGGGGGGGTGGGAGAGAAGGTTGAGGGGGAGAGAAGGGAGAGGGGGGGGAGAGAAGGGAGAGTAGGGTGAGGGGGGAGAGAAGGGAGAGGGGGGGAGAGTAGGGTGAGGGGGGAGAGAAGGGAGAGGGGGGGAGAGTAGGGTGAGGGGGGACAGAGAAGGGCGTGGGGGGACAGAGAAGGGCGTGGGGAGACAGAGAAGGGCGGGGGGACAGAGAAGGGCGTGGGGGGACAGAGAAGGGCGGGGGGACAGAGAAGGGCGGGTGGACAGAGAAGGGCGGGGGGACAGATAAGGCGAGGGGGGCAGAGAAGGGCGAGGGGGGGCAGAGAAGGGCGAGGGGGGGCAGAGAAGGGCGAGGGGGGGCAGAGAAGGGCGAGGGGGGGAAGAGAAGGGCGAGGGGGGAAGAGAAGGGCGAGGGGGGAAGAGAAGGGCGAGGGGGGAAGAGAAGGGCGAGGGGGGAAGAGAAGGGCGAGGGGGGGAAGAGAAGGGCGAGGGGGGGAGAGTAGGGTAAGGGGGGAGAGAAGGGAGAGGGGGGGAGAGTAGGGTGAGGGGGGACAGAGAAGGGTGTGGGGGGACAGAGAAGGGCGTGGGGGGACAGAGAAGGGCGTGGGGGGACAGAGAAGGGCGTGGGGGGACAGAGAAGGGCGGGGGGACAGAGAAGGGCGGGGGGACAGAGAAGGACGGGGGGACAGAGAAGGGCGGGGGGAAGAGAAGGGCGGGGGGACAGAGAAGGGCGGGGGGGAAGAGAAGGGCGAGGGGGGGAAGAGAAGGGCGAGGGGGGGAAGAGAAGGGCGAGGGGGGAAGAGAAGGGCGAGGGGGGAAGAGAAGGGCGAGGGGGAAGAGAAGGGCGAGGGGGGAAGAGAAGGGCGAGGGGGGATGGAAGGGCGAGGGGGGAGGGAAGGGCGAGGGGGGAGGGAAGGGTAATGGGGGGGAGAGAAGGGTAATGGGGGGGAGAGAAGGGTAATGGGGGGGGAGAGAAGGGTGAGGGGGGGGAGAGAAGGGTGAGGGGGGGAGAGAAGGGAGAGGGGGGTAGAGGGGAGCGAAGGGGGAGGGGGGAGAGAAGGGGGAGGGGGGAGAGAAGGGAGAGGGGGGAGAGAAGGGAGAGGGGGGAGAAGGGAGAGGGGGAGAGAGAAGGGTGTGGGGGAGAGAAGGGTGGGGGGGAGAGAAGGGTGAGGGGGAGAGAAGGGTGAGGGGGAGAGAAGGGTGAGGGGGAGAGAAGGGTGAGGGGGGAGAAAAGGGTGTGGGGGGACAGAGAAGGGCGTGGGGGGACAGAGAAGGGCGTAGGGGGACAGAGAAGGGCGTGGGGGCAGAGAAGGTTAGGGGGGGCAGAGAAGGCGAGGGGGGCAGAGAAGGCGAGGGGGGCAGAGAATGGCGAGGGGGGGAAGAGAAGGGCGAGGGGGGAAGAGAAGGGTGAGGGGGGAAGAGAAGGGCGAGGGGGAGAAGAGAAGGGCGAGGAGGGAAGAGAAGGGCGAGGGGGGAAGAGAAGGGCGAGGGGGGGAAGAGAAGGGCGAGGGGGGGAAGAGAAGGGCGAGGGGGGAAGAGAAGGGCGAGGGGGGAAGAGAAGGGCGAGGGGGGAAGAGAAGGGCGAGGGGGGAGGGAAGGGCGAGGGGGAGAAAAGGGTGTGGGGGGACAGAGAAGGGCGTGGGGGGACAGAGAAGGGCGTAGGGGGACAGAGAAGGGCGTGGGGGCAGAGAAGGTTAGGGGGGGCAGAGAAGGCGAGGGGGGCAGAGAAGGGCGGGGGGACAGAGAAGGGCGGGGGGACAGAGAAGGGCGGGGGGACAGAGAAGGACGGGGGGACAGAGAAGGGCGGGGGACAGAGAAGGGCGGGGGGGAAGAGAAGGGCGAGGGGGGGAAGAGAAGGGCGAGGGGGGGAAGAGAAGGGCGAGGGGGGAAGAGAAGGGAGAGGGGGGAAGAGAAGGGCGAGGGGGGAAGAGAAGGGCGAGGGGGGAAGAGAAGGGCGAGGGGGGATGGAAGGGCGAGGGGGGATGGAAGGGCGAGGGGGGAGGGAAGGGCGAGGGGGGAGGGAAGGGTAATGGGGGGGAGAGAAGGGTAATGGGGGGGAGAGAAGGGTAATGGGGGTGGAGAGAAGGGTGAGGGGGGGGAGAGAAGGGTGAGGGGGGGAGAGAAGGGAGAGGGGGGTAGAGGGGAGCGAAGGGGGAGGGGGGAGAGAAGGGGGAGGGGGGAGAGAAGGGAGAGGGGGGAGAGAAGGGAGAGGGGGGAGAAGGGAGAGGGGGAGAGAGAAGGGTGTGGGGGAGAGAAGGGTGGGGGGGAGAGAAGGGTGAGGGGGAGAGAAGGGTGAGGGGGAGAGAAGGGTGAGGGGGGAGAAAAGGGTGTGGGGGGACAGAGAAGGGCGTGGGGGGACAGAGAAGGGCGTAGGGGGACAGAGAAGGGCGTGGGGGCAGAGAAGGTTAGGGGGGGCAGAGAAGGCGAGGGGGGCAGAGAAGGCGAGGGGGGGAAGAGAAGGGCGAGGGGGGAAGAGAAGGGTGAGGGGGGAAGAGAAGGGTGAGGGGGGAAGAGAAGGGTGAGGGGGGAAGAGAAGGGCGAGGGGGAGAAGAGAAGGGCGAGGAGGGAAGAGAAGGGCGAGGGGGGAAGAGAAGGGCGAGGGGGGAAGAGAAGGGCGAGGGGGGATAGAAGGGTGAGGGGGGAGGGAAGGGTAATGGGGGGAGAGAGAAGGGTAATGGGGGGGAGAGAAGGGTAATGGGGGGGGGAGAGAAGGGTGAGGGGGGGAGAGAAGGGGGAGGGGGGAGAGAAGGGGGAGGGGGGAGAGAAGGGAGAGGGGGGAGAGAAGGGAGAGGGGGAGAGTAGGGAGAGGGCGGGAGAGAAGGGTGGGGGGGGAGAGAAGGGTGAGGGGGAGAGAAGGGTGAGGGGGAGAGAAGGGTGAGAGAAGGGTGAGGGGGGAGAGTAGGGTGAGGGGGGAGAGTAGGGTGAGGGGGGGAGTAGGGTGAGGGGGGAGAGAAGGATGTGGGGGGACAGTAAGGGGGGATAGAAGGGTGAGGGGGGGAGAAGGGTGAGAGAAGGGTAATGGGGGGGAGAGAAGGGTAATGGGGGGGAGAGAAGGGTAATGGGGGGGAGAGAAGGGTAATGGGGGGGAGAGAAGGGTGAGGGGGGGAGAGAAGGGTGAGGGGGGGAGAGAAGGGTGAGGGGGGGAGAGAAGGGTGAGGGGGGAGAGAAGGGTGGGGGGGGAGAGAACGGTGAGGGGGAGAGAAGGGAGAGGGGGGGGGAGAGAAGGGAGAGTAGGGTGAGGGGGGAGAGAAGGGAGAGGGGGGGAGAGTAGGGTGCGGGGGGAGAGAAGGGAGAGGGGGGGAGAGTAGGGTGAGGGGGGACAGAGAAGGGCGTGGGGGGACAGAGAAGGGCGTGGGGGGACAGAGAAGGGCGTGGGGGACAGAGAAGGGCGTGGGGGGACAGAGATGGGCGTGGGGGGACAGAGAAGGGCGGGGGGGGACAGAAAAGGGCGGGGGGACAGAGAAGGGCGGGGGGACAGAGAAGGGCGGGGGGACAGAGAAGGGCGGGGGGACAGAGAAGGGCGGGGGGACAGAGAAGGCGAGGGGGGCAGAGAAGGCGAGGGGGGCAGAGAAGGGCGAGGGGGGGGCAGAGAAGGGCGAGGGGGGGAAGAGAAGGGCGAGGGGGGGAAGAGAAGGGCGAGGGGGGGAAGAGAAGGGCGAGGGGGGAAGAGAAGGGCGAGGGGGGAAGAGAAGGGCGAGGGGGGAAGAGAAGGGCGAGGGGGGGAAGAGAAGGGCGAGGGGGGGAAGAGAAGGGCGAGGGGGGGAGAGTAGGGTAAGGGGGGAGAGAAGGGAGAGGGGGGAGAGAAGGGTGAGGGGGAGAGAAGGGAGAGGGGGGGGAGAGAAGGGTGAGGGGGAGAGAAGGGTAATGGGGGGGAAGAGAAGGGTAATGGGGGGGAGAGAAGGGTAATGGGGGGGAGAGAAGGGTGAGGGGGGGAGAGAAGGGTGAGGGGGGGAGAGAAGGGTGAGGGGGGAGAGAAGGGTGGGGGGGGAGAGAAGGGTGAGGGGGAGAGAAGGGAGAGGGGGGGGAGAGAAGGGAGAGTAGGGTGAGGGGGGAGATAAGGGAGAGGGGGGGAGAGTAGGGTGAGGGGGGAGAGAAGGGAGAGGGGGGACAGAGAAGGGTGTGGGGGGACAGAGAAGGGCGTGGGGGGACAGAGAAGGGCGTGGGGGGACAGAGAAGGGCGTGGGGGGACAGAGAAGGGCGTGGGGGGACAGAGAAGGGCGTGGGGGGACAGAGAAGGGCGTGGGGGGACAGAGAAGGGCGTGGGGGGACAGAAAAGGGCGGGGGGACAGAGAAGGGCGGGGGGACAGAGAAGGGCGGGGGGACAGAGAAGGGCGGGGGGACAGAGAAGGCGAGGGGGGCAGAGAAGGCGAGGGGGGCAGAGAAGGCGAGGGGGGGGCAGAGAAGGGCGAGGGGGGGAAGAGAAGGGCGAGGGGGGGAAGAGAAGGGCGAGGGGGGAAGAGAAGGGCGAGGGGGGAAGAGAAGGGCGAGGGGGGAAGAGAAGGGCGAGGGGGGAAGAGAAGGGCGAGGGGGGAAGAGAAGGGCGAGGGGGGAAGAGAAGGGCGAGGGGGGAAGAGAAGGGCGAGGGGGGAAGAGAAGGGCGAGGGGGGAAGAGAAGGGCGAGGGGGGAAGAGAAGGGCGAGGGGGGAAGAGAAGGGCGAGGGTGGGAAGAGAAGGGCGAGGGGGGAAGAGAAGGGCGAGGGGGGAAGAGAAGGGCGAGGGGGGGAAGAGAAGGGCGAGGGGGGAAGAAAAGGGCGAGGGGGGGAAGAGAAGGGCGAGGGGGGAAGAGAAGGGCGAGGGGGGAAGAGAAGGGCGAGGGGGGAAGAGAAGGGCGAGGGGGGGAAGAGAAGGGCGAGGGGGGGAAGAGAAGGGCGAGGGGGGGAAGAGAAGGGCGAGGGGGGAAGAGAAGGGCGAGGGGGGAAGAGAAGGGCGAGGGGGGAAGAGAAGGGCGAGGGGGGATGGAAGGGCGAGGGGGGAGGGAAGGGCGAGGGGGGAGGGAAGGGTAATGGGGGGGAGAGAAGGGTAATGGGGGGGAGAGAAGGGTAATGGGGGGGAGAGAAGGGTAATGGGGGGGAGAGAAGGGTAATGGGGGGGAGAGAAGGGTAATGGGGGGGAGAGAAGGGTGAGGGGGGGAGAGAAGGGGGAGGGGGGAGAGAAGGGGGAGGGGGGAGAGAAGGGGGAGGGGGGAGAGAAGGGGGAGGGGGGAGAGAAGGGAGAGGGGGGAGAGAAGGGAGAGGGGGGAGAGAAGGGGGAGAAGGGAGAGGGGGGGAGAAGGGAGAGGGGGGGAGAAGGGAGAGGGGGAGAGTAGGGAGAGGGCGGGAGAGAAGGGTGGGGGGGGAGAGAAGGGTGAGGGGGAGAGAAGGGTGAGGGGGAGAGAAGGGTGAGGGGGAGAGAAGGGAGAGGGGGGAGAGAAGGGAGAGGGGGGGGAGAAGGGAGAGGGGGGGAGAAGGGAGAGGGGGGGAGAAGGGAGAGGGGGAGAGTAGGGAGAGGGTGGGAGAGAAGGGTGGGGGGGGAGAGAAGGGTGAGGGGGAGAGAAGGGTGAGGGGGAGAGAAGGGTGAGGGGGAGAGAAGGGAGAGGGGGGAGAGTAGGGTGAGGGGGGAGTAGGGTGAGGGGGGAGAGAAGGATGTGGGGGGACAGTAAGGGAGTGGGGCGACAGAGAAGGGCGTGGGGGGACAGAGAAGGGCGTGGGGGCAGAGAAGACAAGGGGGGGCAGAGAAGGCGAGGGGCGCAGAGAATGGCGAGGGGGGGAAGAGAAGGGCGAAGGGGGGAAGAGAAGGGCGAGGGGGGGAAGAGAAGGGCGAGGGGGGGAAGAGAAGGGCGAGGGGGGAAGAGAAGGGTGAGGGGGGATAGAAGGGTGAGGGGGGAGAGAAGGGGGTGAGGGGGGAAGAAGGGTGAGAGGGGAGAGAAGGGGGTGTGGGGGGAGAGAAGGGGGTGTGGGGGGAGAGAAGGGGGTGTGGGGGGAGAGAAGGGGGGGAAGGGGAGAGAAGGGGGAAGGGGGGAGAGAAGGGGGAAGGGGGGAGAGAAAGGGGGAGAGAAGGGTGTGTGGGGAGGGCAGGGGGAGAGAAGGGTGTGTGGGTAATGGGGAGAGTGCAATGGTGGAAGGGGGAGTGAGGTAGAGAGTATGCAGGGGGGGTAATGATGAGGCAGAGAGGGGGATGAGGGGGATGAGGGGGATAAGAAAGAGTGGGGGGACAACAGCCAGATGGGTCCCCCACCCCCCCCCTCATCCTTCCAGTCCCCTTCCCCTCTGCCTTCCCTCTCTGAAGGCACTCCCCCATCTTCTACTGACAACTGCGGTTGTCTACCTGTTTTCCCCCAAAAAAATTGTGGTTTTGAAAATGTTAGGCTCTATCGCATGCTGTCACTGCATATCTACCTAAATGCCTAATAAAAATAAAAAGAAAGAGTTGGGGGAAAGGGAGGATTAAGGGGGAGGGAGAGAGGAGAGATTGTGAGGGGGAGAGGAAAGTGCAAAGAGAGAGGGGGGAGAGTGTGAAGAGGAGATAGTGTTGGAGTGAGTGGGAGAGAGCAAGGGAGAAAGTGTGAGAGAAAAGGGCGGTGCGAGTGTGGGAGAAATTGGGAGGAGAGTGTGTGTGTGTGTGTGTGTGTGTGTGTGTGTGTGTGTGTCTGTCTGTCTGTCTGTCTGTGTGTGTGTGTGTGTGTGTGTGTGTGTGTGTGTGTGTGTGTGTGTGTGTGTGTGTGTGGCCTCGGCCAGGGTGGCGCTGAGTGGGCGGGCGCTCGCTCACGCTGGCCGCGATGAAACACATTGCGGCAATATGTGTGGCCAGCGTGAGCGACCGCCTGCGCCCACTCGGCGGTTAGAGCAAGCAAATTTGATTTTGCCGCTCGCGAGCGCGTCACGTTAGCGGTTCGCACAGTGAGCGCTTCGCCTGCTCCCTGCCCGGCCACAGTTTAGTTCCTGCAATTGAAATTGTCCCGCCCCCGCTCACGCGGTGCGCACACACGCTCTCCCAAGCCTGGCGCTCGGGGAGACAAAAAAAAGAGCGTTTGAAGCGCGCTCAAAATAGCGCGGACACCCGGCGCTCATGCTTGGGGAGCTGGTGATGTCATCGCTCTCAAGCATGAGCGCGGTCAGTGGCAGCGTGGCCGCAGCCGAAGGGGGAGAGTGTGAGGGAGAATGAGGCAGAGAGAGGAGAGTGAAAAGCAGACAGGAGATAGGGGGGATAGGTGAGGGGAGTTGAGGAAGGAGAGGGGACAGGTGAGGGTGGTAGATGTGGGGGGGAGGTGAGGTGGGTTGAGGGGACAGGTGAGGAGGGGAGAGGGAAAGGGGGTTGAGGGGGAGGGGTAGAGGTGAGGGGTAGAGGGGGGTAGAGGTGAGGGGAGGGGTAGAGAGGGTAGAGGTAGGGAGGTTGAGGTGAAGAGGTGAGGGGGGGAAACGTGGGTCGGGAGAGGGGAGGAGAGGTGAGGGGGGGTGGTGGGGGGGAGAGGGGGGTGGTGGGGGGGAGAGGTGAGGGGGGGTGGTAGGGAGGAGAGTTGAGTGGAGGGATAGGTGAGGGGGGGAGCGGAGAGGGGGAGCAGTGGGGCGGTGAGGTGGGAGATATGTGGGAGGGGTTGAGGGGGAGAGGTGAGGGGGGAGCGTTGGGGGGATAGGTGAGGGGGCGATGTGAGGGGGAGGGAGGTGAGGTGGGGGGGATAGGTGAGGGGAAGTTCTTGACACTCACCACATGAGGCTGTTTTGCTGCTTTAGTGACAGCGTCTCCTCTATCAGAGAGATACCTGAGGGGGGACAGTGATTAACCCCTTCCCTGCCAGAGACCTGCAGAGCAATGATTAACCCCTTCCCTGCGAGACCTGCAGAGCAATGATTAACCCCTTCCCTGCCAGAAACCTGCAGAGCGTTAATTAACCCTTTCCCTGCGAGACCTGCAGAGCAATGATTAACCCCTTCCCTGCCAGAAACCTGCAGAGCAATAATTAACCCTTTCCCTGCGAGACCTGCAGAGCAATGATTAACCCCTTCCCTGCCAGAAACCCGCAGAGCAATGATTAACCGCTTCCCTGCCAGAGACCCGCAGAACAATGATTAACCCCATCCCTGCCAGAGACCCGCAGAGCAATGATTAACCCCTTCCCTGCCAGAGACCCGCAGAGCAATGATTAACCCCTTCTTGCTCCCTGGGGATGTCACTCACTTTGATATCTGGGTCTGTAATGCGTCTAGTTTGGTTCTCAGATTTGTCATCAGTTCAAAGACTTTTTCCTGAGGTTCGAAAAGAGACAAAACAGTGACAAACGTTATTGTCACACATTACACACACGTCATTGTCACACATTACACACACGTCATTGTCACACATTACACACACGTCATTGTCACACATTACACACACGTCATTGTCACACATTACACACACGTCATTGTCACACATCAGACACACATCACACACACACCCACACACACGTCATTGTCACACATCACAGACGCATGTCATTGTCACACCTCGCACACACACACACACACATGCATGTTATTGTCACACATTACCCCCATGCATGTCATTGTCAAATCACACACTTCATTGTGACACATCACACACATGTATGCCAGTGTCACACATCAGACCACGCATGTCATTGTCACATATCACCCACACACAGGCACGTCTTTGTCACACTGTGACGGTGAGGGTGTAACCAGGCTCACAATAAAGGTGAAGCCCGTTGGGTTACCCCTGATCCATGTATTGGGGTTCAGGAGTGTCAGCTCTTGAGCCTAACTGTTGTATAACAGTACTGTGAAATGATGCGGTAATAAAGGGTTTGATGTGTTTTTGCCTTTCCAGGAGTGCCAGCGAGCAGCGATTGCTGTGATATGAGTTTCAGGGGGGGAGGGGGGGGGGTTGCGGGGAAAGTGCTGTCAGATTGTGTCTAGCTAGTCAGGGCCCAGAGTTGCTGATTCCCCTAAAAATGTACCCAGGAATCAGGTCTTATTCCTGCATACATGTAGGCACATGTCCCGGCAATATCTCCCCTTGAAAACGCTTTTGCGACTCACAACTAGGGGTCCCCTGCTTCAGCACAGACCAGGTATACATAGAGAGAAAGAACCCACTGAAAGCACTCAATATCCCCTAATTGTGCAATGATAAGTATATTAAAAATAATCTTTAATGCTATACTGATTAAAATAATGGGTGTTAAAATACATCAATAGACACACATATATATAAACCCTACTGATGAGTATATAAGATACTCCGGGTTGGTAAAGTTAAGGAAACGTAAGAGGTTTATTGGATCAAAACGTTCCCAGGGATCTGATATGCAGTGATCCCTTATAGTGGTAATTAGGTATACACTGGTGTAGGGGGAAAGCTAGCTGATAGCCTGTCCTGTTTAACAGACAGATGTAAGGTATTCACGTGAGAAGATGTACTTTTGTTCACAATAGTGATGTGCAGATAAATTAGTCGGCGCAGTATATCCGGTAGGACCTCACTATGTATGGGGTAATAAGTCCTTAATCACCTGACAACAGCTAAATTGCTCCAAGGTAAAGGAGCTAGCTGAAATACACAGAGTGAAATTACAGTGGTATATAGATTCCTGTAGACAGTGTGGTTTGTGTATGCCTGTGCGCATATTCATGAATGCGCTTCCACTGTCTTAGAATACTATTGCCACCAAGACCTCTGTATAGTGTGGTTCACCTATCTTTTAGGTCACAGATAGGAGCGAGGTGAGTGTATAATGAGGTATAGCAAGGTGAGTATTCTGCCAATGTGCAGAGATGTATACACAGATTGCTGCTAGCTGACTGAACAGTTAGTGGATTAGCCCAATGATGGCTTGTTAAGTCCCTTCAACTGCAAATATACTAACATGAATGACCTAAATAGAAGCTGTAAACTCCATACGTACAGAGAGCTCCTGTCAATAATTGACATCTGCACTGGAGCTAATCTACTCCTAGAAACGGTGTGGCTGTTGGTATGCCTATGCACATATTCATGAATGTGCTGCCACCGTTAGGAGTCTATGATTGCTGATGTCACAGTGATACAATATAAATTCAGATAGCTCCCCCCTTACCAGTGCTTCCCGAGTCACCACTTAGACTCTTGCCCACTTGGAAGGGAACAGCACGCGAGCCGTCTGGCAGCTGTATGCTGTGATACTTGAAATGCTGCCACGAGAATGCTGACGGCGCGAGTGCACGTGACGGGTGCCGACGCGCGCGTTTCGCGATTGGAAACGCTTTCTCAAGGCTTAGTTAGTGTGAGGCACAGACCAGAAAGGGAAACAGAGATGTGAGGTGTCCCTGAAACAGTCAAGGGGTCCCTAGGTTAGTGGGGATACCCAGTACATGCCCTGGTCACCCAGAACCAGTATAGGGGTTCTGAGGTACTCCAACCATATATATAAGGTTCCCCAAAGTATATTCTGGAATAAAGTGTACTTTATATGGTGTTTTGCGTTTACTATAAGGCTCTATGCAGCCGGCCTGGGCATATGTTCAAGGTGCCAGCTAGTCTGCATAGAATCCATAGATGAAGGAGGAGACGGGATGTTGAGGGGTGTCGGGGTGCAAAGTGGACGGGGTAGGGCGGAGTACTGGGTGCGGAGAACAGAGACACACACACGTCATTGGTACCTGAACCGCGACTCCAAAATTGTTCCCGTCTTCAATCTGAGGAATCTGAAGCTGCAGCCACAGGGCGACCTGTGTGTGACAGGGAGAGCCACGCGTGTCAGGGACACGGAACTCCCCTTCTTTCTCTCTTCCTTGTCCCCTAACCCCTCTGCTCCCCCTATCTCCTCCCCCCATTCCCTCTCTCCTCCCCCCATTCCCTCTCTCCCCCCTCATCCCCCCCTCTTTACCCCCTTCTCTCCCCCCCCCCCCCCCCCCCTCACCATGTTCAGTCTTTCTTTTGCTTCCTGGATTTCAGATTTGACTCTCTTCTGCAGGTTTGCAATTTTTTCATTGCAACCGATGGGACCACATGGGGGACCTGGGGATGAAGGGGGGGTGGGGGGGAGAGAGGCGTGTGAGGGGGGGGAGAGAGGCGTGTGAGGGGGAGTTGGAGAGGCGTGAGAGGGTGGGATGGAGAGGAGTGTGAGGGGGGGATGGAGAGGCGTGTGAGGGGGGGGATGGAGAGGCGTGTGTAGGGGGGATGAAGAGGCGTGTGGGGGATGGGGAGGCGTGTGAGGGGGGGGATGGAGAGGCGTGTGAGGGGGGATGGAGAGGCGCGTGTGAGGGGTGAGGGCGAAGCGCATGTGAGGGGTGAGGGAGAAGCGCATGTGAGGGGGAGGGCGAGGCGTGTGACGGGGGAGGGTGAGGCGTGTGAGGGGGCAGGGGGAGGCGTGTGAGGGGGGAGGGTGAGGCGTGTGAGGAGGGAGGGCAAGGCGTGTGAGGGGGGAGGGAGAGGCGTGGGGGGGATGGAGAAGCGTGAGGGGGGGTGGAGGGAGAGGCGTGTGAGGGGGGGTGGAGGGAGAGGCATCTTAGGGAGGATAGTCGTGTGAGGGGGTGAGAGGCGTGTGAGGGGGGATGAAGAGGTGTGTGAGGGGGGGATGAAGAGGCGTGTGAGGGGATGGAAGCGTGTGAGGGGGGATGGAGGCGTGTGAGGGGGGATGGAGAGGCGTGTAAGGGGGGGATGGAGAGGCATGTGAGGGAGGGATGGAGAGGCGTGGGGTTGATGGACAAGCGTGTGAGGGGGGAGGTGGAGGGAGAGGCTCTGAGGGAGGATAGTCGTGTGAGGGGTGAGAGGCGTGTGAGGGGGGTGAGAGGCGTGTGAGGGGGGAGAGAGGCGTGTGAGGGGGGGAGAGAGGCGTGTGAGGGGGGAGGCACATGAGGGGGGGGAGAGGCGTGTGAGGGGGGAGAGACGTGTGAGGGGGGAGAGAGGCGTGTGAGGGGGGAGAGAGGCGTGTGAGGGGGGGAGAGGCGTGTGAGGGGGGGAGAGGCATGTGAGGGGGGAGAGGCGTGTGAGGGGGAGAGGCGTGTGAGGGGGGGAGAGAGAGGCGTGTAAGGGGGGAGAGAGAAGCGTGTGAGGGGGGAGAGAGGCGTGTGAGGGGGGGAGAGGCGTGTGAGGGGGGAGAGGCGTGTGAAGGGAGACAGAGGCGTGTGAGCGGGGAGAGAGGCGTGTGAGGGGGGATAGAGGCGTGTGAGGGGGGAGAGAGACGTGTGAGGGGGGAGAGAGGCGTGTGAGGGGGAGAGAGGTGTGTGAGGGGGGAGAGGTGTGTGAGGGGGAGAGAGGCGTGTGAGGGGGGGAGAGGCGTGTGAGGGTAGACAGGCGTGTGAGGGGGGAGAGAGGCGTGTGAGGGGGGGAGAGGCGTGTGAGGGTAGACAGAGGCGTGTGAGGGGGGGAGAGAGAGGCGTGTGAGGGGTGAGAGAGGCGTGTGAGGGGGGAGAGGCGTGTGAGGGGGGGAGAGGCGTGTGAGGGGAGACAGGCGTGTGAGGGGGGAGAGAGGCGTGTGAGGGGGGGAGAGAGGCGTGTGAGGGGGGGAGAGGTGTGTGAGGGGGGAGAGGCGTGTGAGGGGGGAGACAGAGGCGTGTGAGGGGAGACAGAGGCGTGTGAGGGGGGGGAGAGGTGTGTGAGGGGGGGAGAGGCCGTGTGAGGGGGGAGACAGAGGCGTGTGATTGGGATTTTTCACCTTTCTCCTCCTCATCATCCTTCTTTTTCGCGTCTTTTTCTTTCTTCTGGAAAAACAAGAATTAACCAGTTACTTCCTGTGCACACAGCAGCAGGACTACAACTCCCAGAGGTCCCTGCTGCTGCTAGAGGGTCACGTGACCTGACAGCCAATCAGTGCAGAGGAACAGAGGCGGAGCGAGCACGCTGAGCACACAGGAGTCCCTGGGAGCTGAGGCAGATCCGCCTGCCAGCAGAGCGTTGGGTTGTTGTATAACTATATGTGCGAGGGGGTATTGGGGGGGTCCCGCCTCCCGCGCTCCTAAGGCTGCGGTTATAGTGCCGGCGACGGCGATGCCAATTCGCCCGAAAACAAAAGCATTGCCGCCGCCACGTGCGCTTATAGTGCGCGCGACAAGCGACGGAGCGACGTCGCCAGAACCCGCCGCCGGCAAAATTTGATTTTTCAAGGCCCGTCGTGTCATGTGACGGCCCTTTAACAAATCAAATTGCGGGAATCCCGCAATGCCGCCGACCGGCGAAACATAACTTTCGCCGGTGGCAATGGGTGATGTCACCCATCGTGTCGCCGTCACTATAGGCGCGGCCTAACAGTGGCTGACGTACCACATTACTATAAACCTGAAATTCTTTACAGCCGCGTGTTATACTGTATGACCCCGGGAAATCCCTGGTATACACAGGGGAGGCGTGTGACACGTGTGTGTGTGTGTGTGTATGTATGTATGTATGTATGTATACAGGCATACCCCGCATTAGCGTACGCAGTGGGACTGGAGCATGTATGTAAAGTGAAAATGTACTTAAAGTGAAGCACTCCCTTTTTCCCACTTATCGATGCATGTACTGTACTGCAATCGTCATATACGTGCATAACTGATGTAAATAACGCATGTGTAACAGGCTCTATAGTCTCCCCGCTTGCGCACAGCTTCGGTACAGGTAGGGAGCCGGTATTGCTGCTCAGGACGTGCTGACAGGCGCATGCGTGAGCTGCCGTTTGCCTATTGGGCGATATGTACTTACTCGCGAGTGTACTTAAAGTGAGTGTACTTAAAGCGGGGTATGCCTATATATATATATATATAATGGAAATATTACTGTATGCTCATCTGCATGTCTTAGACTGGTCTGCAACCCTGCCTTTCACCATTATCACCCAGCACACAGCACTTCCACTGCAGCAAGGGATTCTGGGAAATGACATGCAAATGAGCACACCGTGCCACCTTTTACTTCAAAACCATTTTTAACATGGTTCCCTATAAGCTTAAGCTTGCTGCATGGTCACAGCTTTGAGCACAGCCAGGGTTAAGATGCATACCCAGTAAACCCCCCCACAGACAGCTGTTTCGACCTTAATGGGTATCGTTATTTGGGGCTGGTTATACTGACTTTGCAAAAATGAAGCAATGTGGATAGGTTTTACCAAACTTAGTTATGTTATGGTGGGTAAAAAAATGACAAAAACCCTCCCCAGCAAAGCATATAGCAACTGTATATCACGTCTAGGGAAGCAAACGGGTTACATAACACATCTGCGCGGGCAGGGAAGGGGTTAATCATTGCTCTGTTGGTCTCTGGCAGGGAAGGGGTTAATCATTGCTCTGCGGGTCTCTGGCAGGGAAGGGGTTAATCATTGCTCTGCGGGTCTCTGGCAGGGAAGGGGTTAATCATTGCTCTGCGGGTCTCTGGCAGGGAAGGGGTTAATCATTGCTCTGCGGGTCTCTCTTGCTTCGCAGGGGATGTTGGAGGGGGGGGGGCACGATGTTGCGGGGGGGGGGGGGTCTCTCACCTCTTTCTCCGGGTCTGGGAGGGGGATTTCCAGTTCTGCCCGTAGTGTTGTCAGATCAGAAATGTTCAGATCCGGAGACTGCGGGGCAAATAATACAACACTGGTGTAGCCAGGACTGGTCCAGACTACCCTGCCTCCTGTCACGTAAGGCCTAGCAGCTACAGGCAGTGTCAGGCTATCCTGCTGGCAAATAATACATCCCTAGGGGCAAGTAATGCGTCACTAGGGGCAAATAATACGTCACTAGGGGCAAATAATACGTCACTAGGGGCAAATAATACATCACATGGAGTAAATAATACGTCACTAGGGGCAACTAATACATCACTAGGGGCAACTAATACATCACTAGTCGCAAATAATACATTACTAGGGGCAAATAATACATTACTAGGGGCAAATAATACGTCACTAGGGGCAAATAATACATCACATGGAGTAAATAATACGTCACTAGGGGTAAATAATACATTACTAGTCGCAAATAATACATCCCTACCTGCCTCCTCCTTAGAGAGCAGCTTCTTTACCTTGTGCTTCATGAGGGGCCAAATACATGAATCATCGGGGCCTCAAGTACCCCCAGCCTGTATCTCCCCTCCCCCCTTCTTACCCTCTCTTATACCCCCAACCTGTATCTCCCCCCCTTCTTACCCTCTCTTATACCCCCCAACCTGTATCTCCCCCCCTTCTTACCCTCTCTTATACCCCCAACCTGTATCTCTCCCCCTTCTTACCCTCTCTTATACCCCCAATCTGTATCTGACCCCTTCTTACCCTCTCTTATACCCCCAACCTGTATCTCCCCCTTCTTACCCTCTCTTATACCCCCAACCTGTATCTCCCCCCCTTCTTACCCTCTCTTATACCCCCCAACCTGTATCTCCCTCCCTTCTTACCCTCTCTTATACTCCCAACCTGCATCTCCCCCTTATTACAGTCTCTTATACCCCCAACTTGCATCTCCCCCCTTCTTACCCTCCCTTATATCCCCAATCTGCATCTCCCTCCCCCTTATACCCCCCTCACTTACCTTCAGGAGCTTGTCCAGCTCAGAAATCTTCTGAGGGAATCCCACACTGACCAGCTGATCCGCCTGGGGGAGAACAGGGGGGGGGGGGGCACAGCAGTGAGGAGGGGAGCCACTGTGCGACAGCACTGAGGGGGGGGGGAGTGTGTAACAGCACTAAGGGGGGACCGTGTGTAACAGCACTGAGGAGGGGGGAACACAGTGACAGCACTGAGGGGGGGGCAGTGTGTGACAGCACTGAGGGGGGGGGCAGTGTGTGTGACAGCACTAAGGGGGGCAGTGTGTGACAGCACTGAGGGGGGGGGGCAGTGTGTGGCAGCACTGAGGGGGGGGGGCAGTGTGCAATAGCCCTGAGGGGAGGGGGGGGCAGTGTGCGACAGCCCTGAGGGGTGCGCCAGTGTGTGACAGCCCTGAGGGGGGGGGGGGTCAGGAGTGTGTGACAGGACTGAGGGGGGGCAGTGTGTGACAGCACTGAGGGGGGGGCAGTGTGTGACAGCACTGAGGGGGGGTGGGGCAGTGTGCGACAGCCCTGAGGGGGGGGCAGTGTGTGCCAGCACTGAGGGGGGGGCAGTGTGTGACAGCACTGAGGGGGGGGCAGTGTGCAACAGCCCTGAGGGGAGGGGGGGGGCAGTGTGCGACAGCCCTGAGGGGGGCGCCAGTGTGTGACAGCCCTGAGGGGGGCGCCAGTGTGTGACAGCCCTGAGGGGGGGGGCAGTGTGTGACAGGACTGAGGGGGGGGGGGGGCAGTGTGTGACCGCACTGAGGGGGTGGGGCAGTTTGTGACAGCACTGAGGGGCGGGCAGTGTGTGACAGCACTGAGGGGGGGTGGGGCAGTGTGTGTGACAGCACTGAGGGGGGGCAGTGTGTGACAGCACTGAGGGGGGGGCAGTGTGTGACAGCACTGAGGGGGTGGGGCAGTGTGCGACAGCCCTGAGGGGGGGCAGTGTGTGACAGCACTGAGGGGGGGGGGGGCAGTGTGTGACAGCACTGAGGGGGGGGGGCAGTGTGTGACAGCACTGAGGGGGGGTGGGGCAGTGTGCGACAGCCCTTAGGGGGGGGGGTGGGCAGTGTGAGACAGCACTGAGGGGGGGGGCAGTGTGTGACAGCCCTGAGGGGGGGTAAGTGTGTGACAGCACTGAGGGGGGCAGTGTGTGACAGCGCTGAGGGGGGGGGCAGTGTGTGACAGGACTGAGGGGGGGGCAGTGTGTGACAGCACTGAGGGGGGGGGGCAGTGTGTAACAGGACTGAGGGGGGGGGCAGTGTGTGACAGCACTGAGGGGGGGGGGCAGTGTGTGACAGGACTGAGGGGGGGGGCAGTGTGTGACAGCACTGAGGGGGGGGGGGGCAGTGTGTGACCGCACTGAGGGGGGGGGGCAGTTTGTGACAGCACTGAGGGGGGGGCAGTGTGTGACAGCACTGAGGGGGGGGCAGTGTGTGACAGCACTGAGGGGGGGCAGTTTGTGACAGCACTGAGGGGGGGGCAGTGTGTGACAGCACTGAGGGGGGGGCAGTATGTGACAGAACAGAGGGGGGGCAGTGTGCGACAGCCCTGATGGGGGGGGCAGTGTGTGACAGCACTGAGGGGGGGCAGTGTGTGACAGCATTGAGGTGGGGGGGGCAGTGTGTGACAGCCCTGATGGCGGGGGAGTGGCAGTGTGACAGCCCTGAGGGGGGGCAGTGTGTGACAGCACTGAGGGGTGGGCAGTGTGTGACAGCACTGGGGGGGGGCAGTGTGTGACAGCACTGGGGGGGGGCAGTGTGTGACAGCACTGAGGGGGGGGGCAGTGTGTGACAGCACTGAGGAGGGGGCAGTCTGAGACAGGGTCACTGTGAGGGACACAGGGTCACAGTGTGAGACGGTCAGTGTCACAGTGTGGGATAGGTCAGGGTCACAGGGTCACAGTGAGGGCCGGTCAGGGTCACAGTGTGGGCCGGTCAGGGTCACAGTGAGGGACGGTCAGGGTCACGGTGAGGGACGGTCAGGGTCACAGGGTCACAGTGAGGGACGGTCAGTGTCGCAGGGTCACAGTGTGGGATAGGTCAGGGTCACAGTGTGGGATAAGTCAGGGTCACAGGGTCACAGTGAGGGACGGTCAGGGTCACGGTGAGGGACGGTCAGGGTCACAGGGTCACGGTGAGGGACGGTCAGGGTCACAGGGTCACAGTGAGGGACGGTCAGGGTGACACACATGTCCTCTCACCTCCGTACAAAACTGCTCACGAAATCTCTCCACCTGTGTGAGAGGAGAGCGCAGGTGAGGGGTGTGGTTAAACACACACACACAGTGCGTAACATACATACACACACTGTGCATAACACACATGCACACACACACACACAGTGCGTAACATACATACAAACACTGTGCATAACACACATGCACACACACACACACAGTGCGTAACATACATACACACACTGTGCATAACATACATACACACACTGTGCATAACACACATCATGCACACACACACACACAGTGCGTAACATACATACACACACTGTGCATAACACACATGCACACACACACAGTGCGTAACATACATACACACACTGTGCATAACACACATGCACACACAGTGCGTAACATACATACACACACTGTGCATAACACACATGCACACACACACACTGTGCATAACACATACACACACTGTGCATAACACATACACACACACACTGTGCATAACACATACACACACACATACGCTGTGCATAACACATACACACACACACACACACACACACACACTGTGCATAACACATACACACACTGTGCATAACACATACACACACTGTGCATAACACATACAGTGGTGTAAAAAAGAAAGTACACCCTCTTTGAATTCTATGTTTTACATATCAGGACATAATAACAATCATCTGTTCCTTGGCAGGTCTAAAAATGAGGTAAATACAACCTCAGATGAACAACAACACATGACATATTACACCGTGTCATGATTTATTTAACAAAAATAAAGCCAGAATGGAGAAGCCATGTGTGAAAAACTAAGTACACCTTATGATTCAATAGCTTGTAGAACCACCTTCAGCAGCAATAACTTGAAGTAATCGTTTTCTGTATGACTTTATCAGTCTCTCACATTGTTGTGGAGAAATTTGGGCCCACTCTTCTTTACAACGTTGCTTCAGTTCATTGAGGTTTGCGGGCATTTGTTTATGCACAGCTCTCTTAAGGTCCCGCCACAGCATTTCAATCGGGTTGAGGTCTGGACTTTGACTGGGCCATTGCAACACCTTGATTCTTTTCTTTTTCAGCCATTCTGTTGTAGATTTGCTGGTGTGCTTGGGATCATTGTCCTGTTGCATGACCCAATTTCAGGCCCCTGCACTCTATACAGCTACATAGTAAGGTAGAGGCCCCTCAGATCCAACCCTGCGCTACGTCCCCACGGCTAGGGCTACCAAGGGTCAAGCTACGGGCATCCGCCAGGACACAGGTCAGAGCAACAGAAACCTGTAAGTACAGCTAACCCTACGCTGACCGCTGCAGGACACCGACCAGCACTATCTGAGGCAGTCGTCCATCGCTGACGCAGGTAACAGACCGCACGCCACACGCACTGGCTAAAGGCCTATATACACCTGCAGCATGGCAGCACTCAGACCCTCACCAGACACCACGCAGGAGAGTGACCACTCAGACACAGAGACTGCTACACAAGCAAGAGCGTGCAAGGCCTAAGCGGACAGTCACACTTACACAGAAGGCTCACGACAAATATGAATCTAATATTGACGCACACCGCAACAAGTTAGAGACGGCCAGGGTGATACTTAACTTGAAATGTGTAATGTCACAAATATTAGCGGATTAAGCAAGCTATAGCTCAACTGAGGTCATGCCATACATGTTACCAACTGCTCACAGGCATATCTCACCCACCTATATCGTGAATAAGTGAATATAAGGCGCTAACAACTTAAATACATATAATAGTGATACGTGCAAGTGCAATAATAATTAATATTAGTGCTCTAATAATAAGAAACCCTGCTCAAACCCTCTGGTAGAACCTGTTTCCAGGGTTCCAAGTAGAAAGATGTGTTTCAAACAATCCAGGAGGAGCAAAATATAGGGAAATAAAAAACAGAAAACAGTGCAAATTTAAGTGCAGACGTTGAGACTATGATGAAATATTAATGACGATATCTTGGCTCTGCTGGTCTATCTACTTACAAGATGTAAGTGGTAAGCATGCAGTTGGCAGATTGGGCTGCCACCCCAGGTAGTATCTGTGTATTTGTGGATATCCCTCCAGGCTTATCTCGTCAGGGTAACCATGGTATACATAGGGAGGAAACAAAGCTACATACTGTAGCGCGATCTGTCTTTCCAAAAACTTTATAAAATGAATATGAACATATAAACATATAAAATGTGCACTTACAATGTGCTAGAATTAAAATAGCATTTATCACAATCACAGTGATTCTAGGGGGTTTAATCCGATCTCACCGCCTCCTCTCTGGCTCAGGATATCAGCTGTCTGCAGCCTGGAACGCTCAGCTCCGTTTCTCCTCCGGCGCGTGTGACGTCACTGCTCAGTGGAAGGTACAGCTACGGATCCCTCACTAGACCAAAACACCACTCTACGCGTTTCGCCCAGCTCAGCAAGCTGTCAATGGCTTCGTCAGGAGTGTGTCACACTCCTGACGAAGCCATTGACAGCTTGCTGAGCTGGGCGAAACGCGTAGAGTGGTGTTTTGGTCTAGTGAGGGATCCGTAGCTGTACCTTCCACTGAGCAGTGACGTCACACGCGCCGGAGGAGAAACGGAGCTGAGCGTTCCAGGCTGCAGACAGCTGATATCCTGAGCCAGAGAGGAGGCGGTGAGATCGGATTAAACCCCCTAGAATCACTGTGATTGTGATAAATGCTATTTTAATTCTAGCACATTGTAAGTGCACATTTTATATGTTTATATGTTCATATTCATTTTATAAAGTTTTTGGAAAGACAGATCGCGCTATGTAGCTTTGTTTCCTCCCTATGTATACCATGGTTACCCTGACGAGATAAGCCTGGAGGGATATCCACAAATACACAGATACTATCTCACCCACCTGACAAGGACGAATACAGAAGAACGCCTTCGAGAACGGGACCGGCAGAAAGCAGCTGATCTGGAACGTGACCTGCAGACAGCAGCTGATCTGGAACGTGACCTGCAGACCGCAGCTGATCTGGAACGTGACCTGCAGACCGCAGCTGATCTGGAACGTGACGGCCTCGTGCAGACCGCTATTAAGGACGCGGAGAGCCAGACAAAGGACCTCTTGCTGGAGACTGCATCACAGCGCTCCGACGCATCCAGGCATTCAACAAGGTCAGCGCGATCTAATGTATCCAGCGCAAATGCAGGCGCTACCAGGGCGCGAGCTAGTGCAGTGACTGCATGTGCAAGGGCCACTTACAGTCGGAAAGAGGTAGCCATGAAAATGGAGAGAGCCCGTATCGAAGAGGAGCAGAGGGCTGCTGATGCTTCCGCTGCTACTGTCGCTGCTGATGCTGCTTCCGCCGCCGCTCCCTCTGTGCGTAGGAAGGTCAATTTAGAAGCGAACTTAGAGGCTGTGACAGAGAGGTCTGATCACACTGGAGCACCAGACCATCGGTACCCAAAACAGCGGGTCACCGGTATACTGCGTCTATCCAGACTCCGCCCGCTGGGAACGTGCCTTGGTCCTACTGAATCTGCAGAATATGTGAAGAGATTCCGGTCAGTACACGTGAGCAGGCCTCAAGAAGGTCTTAACTCAGTATGGCAAAGACTAGAGGAGTGCTATGGCAGCCCAGAGGTAATGGAAGACGCGCTCTTCAAGAGTTTTGAAAACTTTCCCAAAATCTCAGGCAAGGACAATCGAAGGTTGTGAGAGTTTGGAGTTCTGCTGTGGGGATTAGAGTTTGCAAAGGCATTTGTACCAGGTCTCAACTTTCTAGACACCACTAGTGGAGTGAAACCCATCTCGGAGAAGCTGCCACATAACCTTCAAGAGAGATGGACCCCACAAAGGTTCAAGATACAAAAAGGAGACGCAAGTCGCCTTCCCTCCTTTTTCATTCTTCTAGCATTTCATTCGTGAATCAGCAAGAACAAGGAATGATC
This sequence comes from Ascaphus truei, assembly GCF_040206685.1. Lineage (NCBI taxonomy): Eukaryota > Metazoa > Chordata > Amphibia > Anura > Ascaphidae > Ascaphus > Ascaphus truei. The sequence goes on from NC_134495.1 coordinate 34,288,094, forward strand.
CTAGCTTCGACATAGGCACATCTACTGTCTCCAATAAAAGCTACTTGAGGAACGAAAGACCAGTAACAAGATACGGTAATACAAAACACCTATCTCAGTCCACAGGACAGACGTGTCTTCTACAACATATACAGGTTTTAACTACCCTTTTGCTACAAGCCAGAAAACAGGGGACCCAAACAGGGAATGTCGAATACACAAGAAATCACATCCACTTAACAAGTGTATTGGGTTTTGAATGAAGCCCATAGAGGAATGCAGGAACCTACTCAAGGAACTTGGTTGCTTCAAATGCTGCCCTTCCTCAAGTCACCTGATCAGAGACTGTAAAGAAGCTATCAAATGCACAATGTGATAGAGACAAGCAGCTTAACACCCAGAGGCATTTAAACAACTCAAGGCCCCTACTCCCATGACAAAGCACGGTGGGGAGCAGGGAGAAGAGAAAATATCACCACCTTCTGTCGCATCCAAGTGCACCGAGGTTTGTGGAGAAGGACGTGACAGGAGATCCTGCTCCATAATATGTCTTGTCGCAAAACACCCCGAGGGACAACCTGAAAGAACTACAAGGATGTACGCCATCATCGATGATTAAAGCAACCCGATCATTAGTCAGGTCAGAGTTCTTTGACTTATACAACATACAAGAGAATGCTCAATTCCAGGAAGTCTCCTTAAACGATGTTCTCCTCCCTGGACCAGATTTAACGATTAGTCTTCTAGGAGTGTAAATCCGCTTTCGGAAGGAGCCTATTGCCATAGCAGCTGGAATTCAACAGATGTTTCACTATTTCCTGGTCCGAGAAGACACCAGAAACTATCTAAGGTTCCTTGTGGTACCGTAACAACAACTTTGATGACAAAATCATAGAGTATAGGATGAAAGTACATGTCTTCGGTAATAGTCCATCACCTGCAGTGGCTGTCAACTGACTCAGAGGGACGGCCCAAGAAGGAGAAAAAGAGTATGGTACAGGCGCTAAGAAGTTCGTCGAAAGAGACTTCTATGTAGACGATGGGCTCAAATCAGTCCCCACAGTAGAAGAAGCCATCGACATTTTCAAATAATTGTCGGGACAGCCGGACATGTGCGGTAAATCCGGGACTGACCCAAATAAACTGGGACATTTGGTCGCCTAGTCCCTGGCTAGTAGCCATTTTTGGTTAAAAGGACTTTTACCCATTCCTGTGTGGTGTTGGTGATACAGGTGGTGGGTGAAGGTGGGTGTTGAGGCCTTGCGGTAGGGTAGCACGAGGGGTTGACCCCTTCATTACCATAGCGGCATTTATAATGCTATAAGCCACTTATCGAAGTTTAGTGAATAAACCCCTAAGGCTGCGTTCATGGTAAAGGCGACCGTGGGAGCGGCGCGATCAAAATGCCGTTAAGGCAACGATCGCAGGCATAGACAGCGCGCATGCACGAGCCCGACGGGGGCTTTTGCCGTGCGACGGCCAGGGTACGTACGCGGTTCATCCAACGAGAGCGACCCGCTCACGTGATGTCACGGGCACGCCTCCCGACACCCCTCCCCCCCCCCCATCGCAAAACCCTACAGGGCACAGATCTCAGCAAGTACAGACGCGCGCGACGTCACGCGCTCCATCGCACGCCTGCGCTATGTCCGAGGCCTAAGAATGTAAACGCCTGCCTCTTCTTTTCCATTTCCTCCCCTCCCTGGTCACTTAGCCACATCCAGTGCATACAGTATCTCACACGCACACACGCGGTTATTTAATCCGGATACTTTCCGTGGTGTAATGTTATATAATCCTGTCTGTCTCTGCGTGTTATGTAATCTCTCACTTTATCAACCTCAGGATATTTGAGTCACTTTATGTTATTTTTGGATCGAATGATTAATTCTCTGCCAGAGATTCAGAGTAAAGTCCAGAAACCAGAGATGGTGCTCAGCTTCTGTGAGACCCTCCTCAGGAAATGTTACACCTTGATAAAGCGCTGGGGAGCGCCAAACATGGGGGGGGGGGGGGGGGGGAGCGCGAAACATGATAGGGGGGACACATTCGTTTTATATATGAGACTTAAATAAATGAAACTTTTTTACAGGGCCAGCGAGTGACCTTTTGCCTGTTCCGTGCTCCGTTCATACGCCAGCGACATTCCCAGCGACGTATACCCACGTAGTATTTTGTCGTGATACAAATTGTATAGTTAACACACACAAACACACATATATATATCTATCATATAAAAAGATCACCTGTGAGCACATTCACATATCTTAGACAGGTCTGCAACCCTGCCTTTCACCATTATCGCCCAGCACACAGCACTTCCACTGCAGCAAGGGATTCTGGGAAATGACATGCAAATGAGCACACAGTGCTACCTTTTGTCTCAAGCTCACATTACATGAACAACCCTTAGCCAATGCATGCTGCTTTAGACGCAGCTTTTAAACATAGGCTGGGGTGAGATGCAAAGCCAGTAAACCCACTCACAGACAGACTGTTTCGACCTTGTGGGTCTCGTCAGTGCGAGGTCAGTGTGAGGTCAGTGTGAGGTCAGTGTGAGGTTTGTTGTACCGGCTTTGCAACTTGAGACATGAAGTAGGTCTTCACCACACATTATTTAAGTTATGGTGGGTGAAAAGGTGACTAAAAAAATATATATATATATATATATATATATATACATACACACACACACACACACACACACACACACACACACACACACACACACACACACACACACAAACACACACACACACACACACACACACACACACACACACCTCACCTTCTTCTCGGCGGCGGGTAATGACACGTGTAGAGTTGCCATCCTGCAAAATTATCCAACATGTAATCAGGGGACCAACCTGTATCCCCACCCCCTCTCACTCACTCTGTATCCCCCCAGTGTCACACTCACACTCAGCTGTATCCCCACTCACACTATGTGTCTGTATCCCCCCCTCCAGTGTCACACACACTGTCTGTATCCCTCCCTCACTCACAATCTGTGTCTATCCCCACCCTCACTCACACTCTGTGTCTGTATCCCCCCCAGTGTCACACTCACACTGTCTGTATCTCACCCTCACCCACACTCTGTATCCCCCCCAGTGTCACACTCACACTCAGCTGTATCCCCACTCACAATCTGTGTCTATCCCCACCCTCACTCACACTCTGTGTCTATCCCCACCCCTCACTCACACTCTGTGTCTGTATCCCCCCGTGTCACACACACTGTCTGTATCCCTCCCTCACTCACATTCTCTGTCCCCCCCCAGTGTCACACACCCACTCTGTCTGTCTGCCACCCCCCTCCCCCCACCACACAGTGTCACACGCACACTCTGCGTCTATCACTCTGCGTGTCGGTCTCTCTCGCACTCTGCGTGTAGGTCTCTCTCGCACTCTGCGTCTCGGTGTCTCTCTCTCGCACTCTGCATCTCAGTCACTCTCTCTCTGCGTCTCGGTCTCTCGCACTCTGCGTCTCGGTCTCTCTCGCACTATGCGTCTCGGTCACTCTCTCTCTCTTTGTGTTTCGGTCTCTCTCTCGCACTCTGCGTCTCGGTCTCTCTCCCTCTCGCACTATGCGTCTCGGTCTCTCTCTCTCTCGCACTCTGCGTCTCGGTCTCTCTCTCTCGCACTATGCATCTCGGTCTCTCTCTCGCACTAAGCATCTAGGTCTCTCTCTCGCACGCTGCATCTCGGTCTCTCTCTCGCACTCTGCGTCTCGGTCTCTCTCTCTGCATCTCGGTCTCTCTCGCACTCTGCATCTCGGTCTCTCTCTCGCACTTGCGTCTCGGTCACTCACTCTCTGCGTCCCGGTCTCTCGCACTCTGCGTCTCGGTCTCTCTCTCTCTCGCACTCTGCGTCTCGGTCTCTCTCCCTCTCGCACTCTGCGTCTCGGTCTCTCTCTCTCTCGCACTCTGCGTCTCGGTCTCTCTCTCTCTCGCACTATGCGTCTCGGTCTCTCTCGCTCTCTCTCTCATTCTGTGTCTCAGTCTCTCTCTCTCTCTCACACTCTGCGTCTCGGTCTCTCTCTCGCACTCTGCGTCTCGGTCTCTCTCTCGCACTCTGCGTCTCGGTCTCTCTCTCTCGCACGCTGCGTCTCGGTCTCTCTCTCGCACGCTGCGTCTCGGTCTCTCTCTCTCGCACTCTGCGTCTCGGTCTCTCTCTCTCTCAAACTCTGCGTCTCGGTCTCTCTCTCTCGCACTCTGCGTCTCGGTCTCTCTCTCTCTCTCGCACTCTGCGTCTCGGTCTCTCTCTCGCACTCTGCATCTCGCTCTCTTGCACTCTGCGTCTTGGGTCTCTCTCTCGCACTATGCGTCTCGGTCTCTCTCTCGCACTATTCGTCTCGGTCTCTCTCTCGCACTATGCGCCTCGGTCTCTCTCTCGCACGCTGCGTCTCGGTCTCTCTCTCGCACGCTGCATCTCGGTCTCTCTCTCGCACTATGCGTCTCGGTCTCTCTCGCACGCTGCGTCTCAGTCTCTCTCTCGCACTCTGCGTCTCGGTCTCTCTCTAGCACGCTGCGTCTCGGTCTCTCTCTCGCACTCTGCGTCTCGGTCTCTGTCTCGCACTCTGAGTCTCTGTCTCTCTCTCGCACTCTGCGTCTCGGTCTCTCTCTCACACTCTGCGTCTTGGTCTCTCTCTTGCACGCTGCGTCTCGGTCTCTCTCTCTCTCGCACTATGCGTCTCGGTCTCTCTCTCGCACTCTGCGTCTCGGTCTCTCTCTCTCTCGCACTCTGCGTCTCGGTCTCTCTCTCTCTTGCACTATGCGTCTCGGTCTCTCTCTCTCTTGCACTATGCGTCTCGGTCTCTCTCTCGCACGCTGCGTCTCGGTCTCTCTCTCGCACGCTGCGTCTCGGTCTCTCTCTCTCGCACTCTGCATCTCGGTCTCTCTCTCGCACTATGCGTCTCGGTCTCCCTCTCGCACGCTGCGTCTCGGTCTCTCTCTCGCACTCTGCGTCTCGGTCTCTCTCTCCCACGCTGCGTCTCGGTCTCTCTCTCGCACTCTGTGTCTCGGTCTCTCTCTCTCTGCGTCTTGGTCTCTCTCTCGCACTCTGCGTCTCGGTCTCTCTCTCGCACTATGCGTCTCGGTCTTTCTCTCTCTCGCACTCTGCGTCTCGGTCTCTCTCTCGCACGCTGCGTCTCGGTCTCTCTCTCGCACTATGCGTCTCGGTCTCTCTCTCTCGCATGCTGCGTCTCGGTCTCTCTCTCGCACGCTGCGTCTCGGTCTCTCTCTCTCACTCTGCGTCTCGGTCACTCTCTCTCTGCGTCTCGGTCACTCTCTCTCTCACTGCGTCTCGGTCTCTCTCTCTGCGTCTCGGTCTCTCTCTCGCACGCTGCGTCTCGGTCTCTCTCTCGCACTATGCGTCTCGGTCTCTCTCTCTCTCACACTCTGCGTCTCGGTCTCTCTCTCTCGCACTCTGCGTCTCGGTCTCTCTCTCTCTCGCACTCTGCGTCTCGGTCTCTCTCTCGCACTCTGCATCTCGCTCTCTCTTGCACTCTGCGTCATGGGTCTCTCTCTCGCACTATGCGTCTAGGTCTCTCTCTCGCACTATTCGTCTCGGTCTCTCTCTCGCACTATGCGCCTCGGTCTCTCTCTCGCACGCTGCGTCTCGGTCTCTCTCGCACGCTGCATCTCGGTCTCTCTCTCGCACTATGCGTCTCGGTCTCTCTCGCACGCTGCGTCTCAGTCTCTCTCTCGCACTCTGCGTCTCGGTCTCTCTCTAGCACGCTGCGTCTCGGTCTCTCTCTCGCACTCTGCGTCTCGGTCTCTCTCTCACACTCTGCGTCTTGGTCTCTCTCTTGCACGCTGCGTCTCGGTCTCTCTCTCGCACTATGCGTCTCGGTCTCTCTCTCGCACTCTGCGTCTCGGTCTCTCTCTCTCTCGCACTATGCGTCTCGGTCTCTCTCTCGCACGCTGCGTCTCGGTCTCTCTCTCGCACGCTGCGTCTCGGTCTCTCTCTCTCGCACTCTGCATCTCGGTCTCTCTCTCGCACTATGCGTCTCGGTCTCCCTCTCGCACGCTGCATCTCGGTCTCTCTCTCGCACTATGCGTCTCGGTCTCCCTCTCGCACGCTGCGTCTCGGTCTCTCTCTCCCACGCTGCGTCTCGGTCTCTCTCTCGCACTCTGTGTCTCGGTCTCTCTCTCTCTGCGTCTTGGTCTCTCTCTCGCACTCTGCGTCTCGGTCTCTCTCTCGCACTATGCGTCTCGGTCTTTCTCTCTCTCGCACTCTGCGTCTCGGTCTCTCTCTCGCACTATGCGTCTCGGTCTCTCTCTCTCTCACACTCTGCGTCTCGGTCTCTCTCTCTCGCACTCTGCGTCTCGGTCTCTCTCTCTCTCGCACTCTGCGTCTCGGTCTCTCTCTCGCACTCTGCATCTCGCTCTCTCTTGCACTCTGCGTCATGGGTCTCTCTCTCGCACTATGCGTCTCGGTCTCTCTCTCGCACTATTCGTCTCGGTCTCTCTCTCGCACTATGCGCCTCGGTCTCTCTCTCGCACGCTGCGTCTCGGTCTCTCTCTCGCACGCTGCATCTCGGTCTCTCTCTCGCACTATGCGTCTCGGTCTCTCTCGCACGCTGCATCTCAGTCTCTCTCTCGCACTCTGCGTCTCGGTCTCTCTCTAGCACGCTGCGTCTCTGTCTCTCTCTCGCACTCTGCGTCTCGGTCTCTCTCTCACACTCTGCGTCTTGGTCTCTCTCTTGCACGCTGCGTCTCGGTCTCTCTCTCGCACTATGCGTCTCGGTCTCTCTCTCGCACTCTGCGTCTCGGTCTCTCTCTCTCTCGCACTCTGCGTCTCGGTCTCTCTCTCTCTTGCACTATGCGTCTCGGTCTCTCTCTCTCTTGCACTATGCGTCTCGGTCTCTCTCTCGCACGCTGCGTCTCGGTCTCTCTCTCGCACGCTGCGTCTCGGTCTCTCTCTCTCGCACTCTGCATCTCGGTCTCTCTCTCGCACTATGCGTCTCGGTCTCCCTCTCGCACGCTGCATCTCGGTCTCTCTCTCGCACTATGCGTCTCGGTCTCCCTCTCGCACGCTGCGGCACGCTGCGTCTCGGTCTCTCTCTCCCACGCTGCGTCTCGGTCTCTCTCTCGCACTCTGTGTCTCGGTCTCTCTCTCTCTGCGTCTTGGTCTCTCTCTCGCACTCTGCGTCTCGGTCTCTCTCTCGCACTATGCGTCTCGGTCTTTCTCTCTCTCGCACTCTGCGTCTCGGTCTCTCTCTCGCACGCTGCGTCTCGGTCTCTCTCTCGCACTATGCGTCTCGGTCTCTCTCTCTCGCATGCTGCGTCTCGGTCTCTCTCTCGCACGCTGCGTCTCGGTCTCTCTCTCTCACTCTGCGTCTCGGTCACTCTCTCTCTGCGTCTCGGTCACTCTCTCTCTCACTGCGTCTCGGTCTCTCTCTCTGCGTCTCGGTCTCTCTCTCGCACGCTGCGTCTCGGTCTCTCTCTCGCACTATGCGTCTCGGTCTCTCTCTCTCGCACGCTGCGTCTCGGTCTCTCTCGCTCTCTGCGTCTCAGTCACTCTCTCTCTGCATCTCGGTCACTCTCTCTCTCTCTCTGTGTCTCGGTCTCTCTCTCTCACTCTCTGCGTCTCGGTCTCTCTTGCTCTCTGCGTCTCGGTCTCTCTCTGCATCTCGGTCTCTCTGCATCTCGGTCACTCTCTCTCTCTTTGCGTCTCGGTCACTCTCTCACTCTGCGTCTCGGTCTCTCACTCTGTGTCTCGGTCTCTCTCTATGAGTCTCGGTCTCTCTCTCTATGCGTCTCGGTCTCTCTCTCTATGCGTCTCGGTCTCTCTCTCTATGCGTCTCGGTCTCTCTCTCTATGCGTCTCAGTCTCTCTCTCTATGCGTCTCGGTCTCTCTCTCTATGCGTCTCGGTCTCTCTCTCTATGCGTCTCGGTCTCTCTCTCTATGCGTCTCAGTCTCTCTCTCTATGCGTCTCGGTCTCTCTCTCTATGCGTCTCGGTCACTCTCTCTCTGCGTCTCGGTCTCTCTCTCTCTGCGTCTCGGTCACTCTCTCTCTGCATCTCGGTCACTCTCTCTCTGCGTCTCGGTCACTCTCTCTCTGTGTCTCGGTCACTCTCTCTCTGTGTCTCGGTCACTCTCTCTCTGCGTCTCGGTCACTCTCTCTCTATGCGTCTCGGTCTCTCTCTCTCTCTATGCGTCTCGGTCACTCTCTCCCTGCGTCTCGGTCTCTCTCGCTCTCTCTGCGTCTCGGTCACTCTCTCTCTCTCTCTGTGTCTCGGTCTCTCTCTCTCTGCGTCTCGGTCACTCTCTCTATCTCTCTCTCTGCGTCTCGGTCTCTCTCTCTCTGCGTCTCGGTCTCTCTCTCTCTCTGCGTCTCGGTCTCTCTCTCTCGCTATGCGTCTTGGTCTCTCTCGCTCTCTCTGCGTCTCGGTTTCTCTCTCTGCGTCTCGGTCTCTCTCTCTAACTCTCTCTCTGCGTCTCGGTCTCTCTCTCTCTGCGTCTCGGTCTCTCTCGCTCTCTCTGCGTCTCGGTCACTCTCTCTGCGTCTCGGTCTCTCTCTCTCTATGCGTCTCGTCACTCTCTCTCTGCGTCTCGGTCTCTCGCTCTCTATGCGTCTCGGTCACTCTCTCTCTGCGTCTCGGTCTCTCTCTGCGTCTCGGTCTCTCTCTCTGTGTCTCGGTCTCTCTCTCTATCTATCTGCGTCTCGGTCTCTCTCTGCGTCTCTCTTTCTCACATTGCGCCTCGGTCTCTCTCTCTCTCTATCTGTGTCTCGGTCTCTCTCTGCGTCTCTCTTTCTCACAATGCGTCTCAGTCTCTCTCTCTCTCTATCTGTGTCTCGGTCTCTCTCTGCGTCTCTCTTTCTCACACTGCGTCTCGATCTGTTTGTCTCTCAGTCTGCTTCTGTCTCACTCTGCGTGTCGGTCACTCTCTCACACTCTGGATCTGTCCCTCACGCTGCATCTCTAAAGTCTCACTGTATCTCTACAGCCTGTCAGTCTCTCTGGCACAGCGTCTGTCTCTGCTTACATTGCGTCTCTTGAGTTGCTGTCTGTCTCTGTCTCTCTCTTTAGATCAGGCGACGAAGAGAAAGTGAAAGTGCAGAAGGGGGACTTCCCGGAGAGGGAGGAGAGAGAGGAGGGGGGGGAGGGAGAGAGAGGGGGGGAGGGAGAGAGAGGGGGGAGGGAGAGAGAGGGGGGGAGGGAGAGAGAGGGGGGAGGGAGAGAGAGAGGGGGGGGGAGGGAGAGAGAGAGGGGGGGGGAGGGAGAGAGAGAGGGGGGAGGGAGAGAGAGAGGGGGGAGGGGGAGAGAGGGAGGGAGGGGGAGGGAGGGGGGGAGGGAGAGAGAGAGGGGGGAGGGAGAGAGAGAGGGGGGGAGGGGAAGAGAGGGGAAGGGGGAAAGAGGGAGGGAGGGGAAAGAGAGAAGGGGGAGAGAGAGAAGGGGGGAGAGAGGGAGAGAGAGTGGGAGGGGGGGAGATAGGGGGAGAGAGAGGGAAGGGGGGAGAGAGAGAGGGGAGAGATAGAGGGGGAGAGAGAGAGGGAACGGGGAGGGGGGGAGAGAGAGTGGGGAGAGAGAGAAGGGGGGAGAGAGAAGAGGGGAGAGATAGGGGGAGGGGGGAGAGGGAACGGGGAGGGGAAGAGAGAGGGGGAGTGAGGAGAGAGAGAGAGAGAGAGAGAGAGCGGGGCAGAGAGAGGGAGGGGCATAGAGAGGGAGGGGGAAATAGGGGGGTGGGGGAGAGAGAGATAGAGGGAAAGGAGAGGGGGAGAGAGAGGGGGAGAGGGAGAGACAGAGAGGGGAAGAGGGAGAGGGGGGGAGAGAGAGGGGGAGAGAGAAAGGGGGAGAGAGGGGAGAAAGAGGGGGAGAGAGGAGAGGGAGGGGAATAGAGAGGGAGGGGGAAATAGGGGGGAGAGGGTGGAGAGAGGGGGGGGAGAGATAAAGGGGAGGGGGAGAGAGAGAGGAGGGAGAGAGAGATGGGGGAGAGGGGGAGAGAGAGGGGGAGAGGGGGAGAGAGAGGGGTGAGAGAGAGGGGTAAGAGATAGGAGGGAGAGAGAGAGGAGGGAGAGGAGGGGAGAGAGAGGGAGGAGAGATAGGGAAGAGAGGGAGAGGGTGAGAGAGGGGGAAGGAGAAAGTTGGGAGAGGGGGACAGAGAGAGGGGGAGAGAGAGAGGGACAGAAAGGGGGGGAGAGAGGGGTGAGAGAGAGAGGGGGGAGAGAGGGGTGAGAGAGAAGGAGAGGGGGAGAGAGGAGAGGGGGGGGGGAAGGGGGGAGAGAGGAGGGAGAGAGAGGGGGAGAAGGAGAGGGGGAGAGAGAGAGGAGAGGGAGAGAGAGAGGGGTAGAGGGAGGGGGAGAGAGATGGAGAGAGGGGGAGAGAGGAGGGAGAGAGAGAGGAGAGAGAGAGAGAGGAGGGGAGAGAGAGGGGGGAGCGGGAGAGAGGGGGGAGCATGAGAGAGAGAGGGGAAGAGAGGGAGAGAGAGAGGGTGAGAGAGAGGGGGAAGGAGAAAGTTGAGAGAGGGGGACAGACAGAGAGGGGGAGAGAGAGACAGAAAGGGGAGAGAGAGGGGGAGTGAGAGACAGAAAGGGGGGAGAGGGAGAGGTGGGGAGAGGGGGAGAGAGAGACAGAAAGGGGGGGGAGAGAGGGGTGAGAGAGAGGGGGGGGGAGAAAGGGGGGGAGATAGGGGTGAGAGAGAAGGAGAGGGGGAGAGAGGAGGGAGAGAGAGAGGGGGAGAAGGAGAGGGAGAGAGAGAGGGGGAGAAGGGGAGAGAGAGAGAGTGAGAAAGAGGGGGGGAGAGAGAGGGGGAGGGAGAGGGGAGAGAGAGACTGGGTAGGGAGGGGAAGAGAGAGGGGGGGAAGTGGGAGGGATGGGGAGAGAGGGGAGAGGGGAAAGAAAAAGTTGGGAGAGGGGGACAGAGAGAGGGGGAGGGGAGAGAGAGTGGAGGAGGGTGAGAGATGGAGGGGGAGAGAGAGGGAGGGGGAGAGAGAGAGGGAGGGGGGAGCGGAGAGATAGGGAGGGGTGGAGAGGAGAAAGGAGTAAGATGGGGAAGGAAAGGGTGGGGGGAGTGGGAGAGAGAGACGGGGAGAGTGAGAGGGGGGAGACGGAGAGAGGGAGGAGGAGAGATGGAGGGGGAGAGAGATGGGGGAGCGGAGAGATGGGGAGGAGGGAGGGGTGGAGGGAGAGAGGTGTGAATTTGGTGGAGAGGGGGGAGGGGAGAAAGGAGTAAGAGGGGGGAAGGAGAGGGTGGGGGAAGGGGGAGTGAGAAGGGAGGAGAGGGTAGAGAGAAGGGAAAAGGGTAGAGAGAGGGGGGAGTGTGGAAGGGGAGAGGGAAGGAGAGTGGGAAGAGAGGGGAGAGTGGAGGGGGAGATTGGAGGGGGAGAGGGGGGAAGGGAGTGAGAAGGGGGTTAGAGGGTAGAGAGTGGAGGGGGTAGGGGAGTGAGAAGGGGGGATAGGGTAGAGAGTGGAGGGGGGAGGGGTGTGAGAAGGGGGAGAGGGTAGAGTGAGGAGGGAGGGGAGAGAGAGAGATAGTGGGGAAGAGGAGAGTGGAGGGGGAGAGAGAGTTGAGGGGGGAGAGGAGAGTGGAGGGGGGATTGGAGGGGGACGGGGGAGTGGAGGAAGAGAGGGAAGGGTGGAGAGAGAGGGGAGGGAGAAGTGAGGAGAGGGTAGACAGAGGAGGGGAAAGAGGGGGAGACATAGGGGGAGAGGGTAGAGAAGAGAGGGAAGAGAGAGATGGGGGATAGGGGAGAGAGCGGGGGTAGGGGAGAGAGAGGGATGAAGAGTGGCAAGGGTGGAAAGGAGGGAGAGGGTAGGAAAGTGGAGAGGGGGGTGTGTGGAGAAAATGGGGGTAATCAGCACATTAATAAAGGCAGTGTGCTCAGCTGGTTACCCTTATTTCGTATTGGGACGAAGGGGTTAATTTTATATGCTGTTCCCATGTACCATTTTCCCCTCTATGTGTTGTCCCCTTTTTGCAGGCTAGTCGCTACCTGCAGTGCTGAATAACAGGGGCCGTTCCATTAAGACTGCTAATTTAGGAACGGAGTGAGCCAGAACCCTGATTTTTGGTGTGCAGCCTCAGTGTAACACCCCAAGCACATACAGATTAAAAATATAACTTTGTCATAAGGGAAACATATTTTTGATGAAGTGCCTTTCTGTTGCAGTTTTAAAATGTACAGGCAGGATGCTATTGTTTCTGCCTGCCTTTGTAATGCATTAAGGAACATATGTTATGCATACATGAGCCCCCTGTTGAGGAGATGCCGATGGGTCTGGGGGATGAAAAACCCCAGAGTCTTAAAGTGTCACTTAATCAGGATGTTTCTGAGTAGCAGATCCTGTTACTCATCCTGGATATTTCACACCTTGGGACCAAATTCCAGACATTGCGTCCCCAGAAATGAGTGGCCCCTTTTTACTCAGCAGTGCTACCAAACTGCTTACTGAGCATGCTCAGAGTTACCTGGGCTGGCTGTAGGATTTGCCCACGTGACATGGCAGGTTCTAATAGGAGGAAGATAATTCCTTGCCAATGGGATGAGGCTAATGTAAAACTCCACGGGTCCATGTCCTTAAAGAGGCCTGTAACCCTCATTCCTGTGTTGTTGTTGTTGTTACCTGAGTTCTTCAAGCGGATAAGATCTAAGTACAGCGGCTACGATTCCAGAACGCAAGGGGTTTAAAACATCGCAACTAGGAAACTAGCCCTGCTTCAGGATTTCGTTAGTCCTGGGGATTCCAGAACGAACCCCAAAGAACCAGAAAATACTTTGCACTTTCACAGAAGGATTGGGCTGGCAATTTGCGCCCTTGCAAATGGACTACATTTTAAAGGACAATCTTCTGGTGCTTTGCATCTTTCTGGACATTATCCCCTGTTTCTCTACCCGTGAGTGTAATTATTAAGAGTATTCTGCAGTTGTCGTGTGTTTGCCTATCAAGGGAATAATAAATCTCAGTTTATTTTGCTCAACTTGTTCTGCTCAATTGGGATCCACAAAATATAAATTTGTTATTAAGTGCGTCCATCGTGACAGGGGGTGTAGAGAGAGAGAGGAAGAGGGGTGGGGAGTTGAGAGAGAGGAAGAGGAGTGGAGAGGAGGGGTCCCTCTGGCAGGGAAGGCGTTAATCCGCAAATGAGGTCACATGACAGCCGTGCGTAACCACGTGGGATATTTATTACAGTTTGGGACACGGGGGGGACAGGGGGCGTGACGGGGGGGACAGGGGGCGTGACGGGGGGGATAGGGGACGTCTCCGGGCGGTGTTTCCAGGCGTTATGTTAGGGCGACATCTCCGGCGCCATCGGTGTCCAGCTTGCTGTGGGCTCTGCCCACGTTGGGGTACATGCCACGGCCGGGGCGCCCGGGCGAGTAGGGCAGGCGGTACCAGGCCCGGTAGGTGAGGTGCCAGCAGAGGGTGCCTACCGCGGCCCCCACCACGCTCTGGGTGTAGCTGTGCGCGTACAGCGCCGTGCAGAGCAGCAGCAGGTTGTACAGCGACAGCAGACTGGCATTGAGCAGGAAGATCAGGCGCAGAGCCGTGCTGGCCGGGTAACCCCGGCGCAGATAGCGCACAAACACACCCAGCTCCTCGGCAAGCTCCAGACAGCACAGGGTGAGCGAGAAGGTTTGGGGTGACACGTGGTAACCCTGCCAGCGGTGCCCCTCCGCCTGGCAGCTCTGCCGATCCGTCAGCCGCAGGAGGAGGAGGGTGCCGGGCGGCAGGGGCTGCTGGCAGGAGCCGGTCAGGTCCTCCAGGAGCCGGAAGAGGTGAGGCACCCCGCAGCACAGGGCGGCACCCACCAGCAGGCGGGCGAGGTGCAGGAGGGTGAGCTGCGGGCGACCCGACGACACCAGGGACACCAACAGCACAAAGCCAGAGAGGAACAGCAAGGTCCAACCGCAGGAGCACTGCACGAACTTCCTGCAGGGGGAGGAGGGAGAGGGTGAGCTCCTGGGGCCACTCACTGCCCGTCTCCTCCATGTACAGGGTACAGAGGCTGGGGGGAGCTCCAGGGGTAACCCAAGTACCCAGGTGCAGCTGAGCGGCGCCACACTAGGGTGGGAGCGTTTATTCCAGAGTCTGCGCCTCCATGGTTTGTTTTGGGATCATATTGGGTCCCTCAGGATTTAGGGTGTATATACTGTGTATATACACCGGTGTCAGTGTTGCTGTATGAGGGGGGGGCAGTATGGGAGCATAGCCTCCTGAGGTTGGGGGAGGGGGGGCAGTATGGGAGCATGGCCTCCGGAGTTTGGGTGAGGGAGTGGGGGCATGGACTCCCGAGTTTAGGGGAGGGAGAGGGCAGTATGGGGGCATGGATTTCGGAGGCTAGGTTGAGGGGGGGGAGGCAGTATGGGGCCCACTCGTTCCCATATACACAATATGCCCACTCCTCTCCATATACACCGTGTGCCCACCCAGTGCCCACTCCTCCCCATATACACAGAGTGCCCACTACTCCCCATATACACAGTGTGTATACTCCTCCCCATATCTCCTCCCCATATATAGTGTGCCCACCCAGTGCCCACTCCCATTATACAGTGTGCCCACTCCTCCCCATATACACAGTGTGCCCACTCCTCCCCATATACACAGTGTGCCCACTCCTCCCCATATATACAGTGTGCCCACTCCTCCCCATATACACAGTGTGCCCACTCCTCCCCATATACACAGTGTGCCTACTCCTCCCCATATACAGTGTGCCTACTCCTCCCCATATACAGTGTGCCCACCCAGTGCCCACTCCCAATATACAGTGTGCCCACTCCTCCCCATATACACAATGTGCCCACCCAGTGCCCACTCCCAATATACAGTGTGCCCACCCAGTGCCCACTCCCAATATACAGTGTGCCCACTCCTCCCCATATACACAATGTGCCCACCCAGTGCCCACTCCTCCCTGTATACCCAGTGCCCACTCCTCCCCATATACACAGATAAACCCGCACCCAAGCCCCTAAACGTACTGATTGAAATACTGAACGATTGCTACCAGCCTAAACCGCCGGAGACAGCGGAGAGATTTCGGTTTTATAATAGACGCCAAGAACGAAGCGAGGATGTTAAATTCCCTTTTATTATATATTTCTTCACCCTTGGTGCGCTCTGCGCTTTTTATTTCCTATGTTGGCGCGCTAAGGAATTTGGCTGGCACCTGCTCTGCGGTTACCTGCCGGCACCTGCTCTGTGGTTACCTGCCGGCACCTGCTCTGCGGTTACCTGCCGGCACCTGCTCTGTGGTTACCGGCCGGCACCTGCTCTGCGGTTACCTGCCGGCACCTGCTCTGCGGTTACCTGCCGGCACCTGCTCTGTGGTTACCGGCCGGCACCTGCTCTGTGGTTACCGGCCGGCACCTGCTCTGTGGTTACCGGCCGGCACCTGCTCTGTGGTTACCTGCCGGCACCTGCTCTGTGGTTACCTACCGGCACCTGCTCTGCGGTTACCTGCCGGCACCTGCTCTGTGGTTACCGGCCGGCACCTGCTCTGCGGTTACCGGCCGGCACCTGCTCTGCGGTTACCTGCCGGCACCTGCTCTGTGGTTACCGGCCGGCACCTGCTCTGCGGTTACCTGCCGGCACCTGCTCTGTGGTTACCTGCCGGCACCTTCTTTGTGGTTACCTGCCAGCACCTGCTCTGTGGTTACCTGCCGGCACCTGCTCTGTGGTTACCGGCCGGCACCTGCTCTGTGGTTACCTGCCGGCACCTTCTTTGTGGTTACCTGCCGGCACCTGCTCTGTGGTTACCTGCCGGCACCTGCTCTGCGGTTACCTACCGGCACCTGCTTTGTGGTTACCTGCCGGCACCTGCTCTGTGGTTACCTGCCGGCACCTGCTCTGCGGTTACCGGCCGGCACCTGCTCTGCGGTTACCTACCGGCACCTGCTCTGCGGTTACCTGCCGGCACCTGCTCTGTGGTTACCTGCCGGCACCTGCTCTGTGGTTACCTGCCGGCACCTGCTCTGTGGTTACCTGCCGGCACCTGCTCTGTGGTTACCTGCCGGCACCTGCTCTGCGGCTACCTGCTGGCACCTGCTCTGTGGCTACCTGCCGGCACCTGCTCTGCGGCTACCTGCCGGCACCTGCTCTGCGGCTACCTGCCGGCACCTGCTCTGTGGTTACCTGCCGGCACCTGCTCTGCGGTTACCTACCGGCACCTGCTTTGTGGTTACCTGCCGGCACCTGCTCTGCGGTTACCTGCCGGCACCTTCTTTGTGGTTACCTGCCGGCACCTGCTCTGCGGTTACCTACCGGCACCTGCTTTGTGGTTACCTGCCGGCACCTGCTCTGCGGTTACCTGCCGGCACCTGCTCTGTGGTTACCGGCCGGCACCTGCTCTGTGGTTACCTGCCGGCACCTGCTCTGTGGTTACCTACCGGCACCTGCTCTGCGGTTACCTGCCGGCACCTGCTCTGTGGTTACCTGCCGGCACCTGCTCTGCGGCTACCTGCCGGCACCTGCTTTGTGGTTACCTACCGGCACCTGCTCTGCGGTTACCTGCCGGCACCTGCTCTGTGGTTACCTGCCGGCACCTGCTCTGCGGCTACCTGCTGGCACCTGCTCTGTGGTTACCTGCCGGCACCTTCTTTGTGGTTACCTGCCGGCACCTGCTCTGTGGTTACCTGCCGGCACCTGCTCTGCGGTTACCTACCGGCACCTGCTTTGTGGTTACCTGCCGGCACCTGCTCTGTGGTTACCTGCCGGCACCTGCTCTGTGGTTACCTACCGGCACCTGCTTTGTGGTTACCTGCCGGCACCTGCTCTGTGGTTACCTGCCGGCACCTGCTCTGTGGTTACCTGCCGGCACCTGCTTTGTGGTTACCTGCCGGCACCTGCTCTGCGGTTACCTGCCGGCACCTGCTCTGCGGCTACCTGCTGGCACCTGCTCTGTGGCTACCTGCCGGCACCTGCTCTGTGGTTACCTGCCGGCACCTGCTCTGTGGTTACCTGCCGGCACCTGCTCTGTGGTTACCTGCCGGCACCTGCTCTGTGGTTACCTGCCGGCACCTGCTCTGTGGTTACCTGCCGGCACCTGCTCTGTGGTTACCTGCCACAGCCCCCTGCGGCATGTTTGTCACTGGCCTCACCAGTCCGCCTATACAAAGAAAACTGTTCGCAGAAGACAACCTCTCCTTACAAAGGGCTACAGACTGGCAGCAGTAATGGAGCTGGCAATGAAAGGCGCAGACGCGCTGCAATCGCGCGAGACGGTAAAAGAAGAACTTTTCAACACACCAATTACCAAGTCGGAAACCCCAAGGGCATAGTCGACAATCCACGTTGTCGCGAACCGCACCGGGATAACAGAGCCCTGGGTGGTGTTACCGATGTGGAGGAACTACTACTGACGCCAGAGCCGGCAGATTCAAGGGCGTACTCTGCCATAATTGCAGCAAAAAAGGACGTTTACGGCGTGTTTGCCGTGCACCACATACACGCCGCCAGGAAAAGAAGGCGGGAGGCAGACAAACTTAGAAAGTGGGCCTCCGAGATTCACCGTCCAGCTCGGGCGGAGACGAGCGATTGGAACGCCTCTCCATATACCACCTCGGACCTCAACCAACGAGCATGGAAGTACAGGCGAAACGCGAAGGGAAAACGCTGCGCATGGATCTGGAGACTGGGCCTGGGGTGTCTGTGATCACTACACCACTGGCGCAAGTTACAGCTCTCAAAGCAGTTGAAGCCACTAAAATCAGACTACAGACTTACTCCATGCAACTTTTAAAGCCGTTCGGCTGCGTGATTGTACGTGTCACGTATAAAGGGAAAACAAAAAGGCTTCCACTATACGTCCTAGAACGGGGGGGGACACCCCTATTTGGATGGGACTGGATACGGGCCCTTGGAATGTCAGACATTCAAGTCAGCTCCTGTCCCGCTCTAGAACAAAACACCGACCAGCACAAGGCGCGGGTGAAACCCCTACCACATAAGTGTAGCACCGTTTTCAATAGTGACTTGGGCAAAGTTAAGGGCGATTCCATTAAATTGAATTTTAGAGAAGGGGCGACCCCAACATTTTTAAAGCGAGGTCAGTTCCCTTCGCCCTGAAGGCTGGAGGAGAAACGTTTGGAGGCGTTAGGGATCATCTCCCAGGTAAAACGGGCATCGCCAATTGTGCCAGTAAAGAAAAAGAATGGCGAGCAGCGCATACGTGGAGATCTCCGAAATAGCGCTGAGCAGCCAATTGATCATGAACCAGTATCTCCTTCCAAGAAATGAAGACACGTTCGCTTCCCAGGCGCGGGGAATCGATCTCAAGCAGGCGTACCTGCAAATGGAGGTTCACCCCGATTCCAGGAACTATCTCACGACCAACAGACACAAAGGACTATTTCAGTTTAACCGGATGGTTTTTGGGCTTGCCCCAACACCGTAAAATGGAGGAAATATTAGCTGGCACATCTCATACTCCGTGCATGCTCGATGGTATGTTGATCACCGGGCGCACTGAGGAGGAGCATCGCCACGATGTCGAGCTGGTCCTACAACGCTTAGAGGACTATGGGCTAAAGGCAAATCTGCAAAAAGACAAGTGTTTTGTGTCCAAATGAGCATTTTGCGCACATGTGGTGGACGAAGAAGGGCTCCACACAACGGAAGACGAGGTCCGATAGAAAGAGTGCGGGACCACGAGGAGAAGAGATTTCAGAGACCTACTCGGGAGAAGATTAACTTGGAACTTTATATAGTTGGTTAATATAGATAGATAAATACTGTTATTATTGTTGGTTATTTTTGTTAATGTTCTATGTGAAGGGGAGGAGATGTGGTGTATTGGGTACTTCCTGGTTACTGTCATGTGATGCTGTGATGTCACCACTCTGACTTCTGACCCAGGAAGCAGAGTGAGAGCCATGCATAGTAACATCAAGGTTTAGACCAGTGATTCCCAACCAGGGTTCCATGGAACCCCGGGGCTCCTTGAAGCAGTCTCAGGGGTTCCTCCTATGGACCACAGACTCCCCCTCCCCCTGGGGGTGGTTTTTTTTGGTATGTATTTTGTAGGGTGGATTGAGTGAGAGTGGGGTAAATGACGGAAGGTAGGGGCGAGTGAGAGAAGAGAGGGGGGCAGGAGGGAGTGAGTGAGGAAAAGAGGGAGTAAGAGTGAGACATAAGGGATAAATACATGCGAGGCGGGAGAGGGGAGAGTTAGTGAGATGGATGGGAGAGAAATACATGGGTAGAGGGTGGGAAATAGAGGTGGCTCGTGAGGTGTGAAATGTTGTGACTGACCCCTGTCGAACCTAATATGTGTCGGCCAGAAATGGGCTCCCCAAGATTTTTCGAAATACATCAAGGGTTCCTCCAAACAAAAAAGGTTGGAAATCACTGGTTTAGACAGACACGCAGCAGTGTGGGGTAACATACGGAAGTACCACTCACTCTCCTCCTCCCTTTTAAAGCTTTACACTCTTCTGCCCCTCCTTACATCTCAGCCCTAATTTCTCACTATGCACCATCCAGACTCTTGCGATCCGCCCAATGATGTCTTCTCTCTGCCCCTTTTGTATCTAAAGCCCTCTCCCGCCTTAAACCTTTCTCACTGACTGCCCCACACCTCTGGAATGCCCTTCCCCTCAATACCCGACTAGCACCCACTCTATCCACCTTTAAGACACACTTGCTCAAAGAAGCATATGAATAGCACTGGATAATCCTGGCACACGATACATAAAGCTTGGCCCCCTGCAGACGCACTTACCAGAACTCCCTCCTACTGTCTCTGTACGTTCTCCCTACCTACCAATTAGACTGTAAGCTCCTCGGGGCAGGGACTCCTCTTCCTTAATGGTACTTTTATGTCTAAAGCACTTATTCCCATGACCTGTTATTTATATTATCTGTTATTTATTTGATTACCACATGTATTACTGCTGTGAAGCGCTATGTACATTAATAGCGCTTTATAAATAAAGACATACAATACAATACCCAGGCCAAGTCAACAGGTCAGCAGCTCTGTATATACGGTGCCCGCTCCTCCCTGTATACACATAGTGCCCACTCCTCCTCATATACTGTACACTGTGCCCACCCTTTGCCCACTCCTCCCCATATATACCGTGCTCACTCCTCCCTGTACACAAGTGTGCCCACTCCTCCGTACACACAGTGTGCCCACTCCTCCCCATATACACAGTGCCCAACCAGTGCCCACTCCTCCCCATATATACTGTGCCCACTCCTCCCTTTATACACAGTGTGCCCACCCAGTGTCCACTCCTCCCCATATACAGTGTGCCCACCATGTGCCCACTCCCTGTATACTGTGCCCACTCCTCCCCATATACAGTGTGCACACTCCTCCCCATATACACTGTGCTCACCCAGTACCAATTCCTCCCCATATACAGTGTGCCACCCCAGTGCCCACTCCTCCCCTTATACACAGTGTGCCACCCCAGTGCCCACTCCTCCCCTTATACACAGTGTGCCACCCCAGTGCCCATTCCTCCCCATATACACAGTGCCCACTCCTCCCCATACACAGTGTGCCACCCCAATGCCCACTCCTCCCCATATAGTGTGCCCACCCCTCCTCATATACACAGTGTGCCCACCCAGTGCACACTCCTCCACATATATAGTGTGCCCACCAAGTGCCCCCTCCTCCCATATACACAGTGCCCACCCTGGCCAATATATACAGTGTGCCCACCCAGTGTCCCTCTCCATATAGTGTGTCCATGCAGTGCCAACTCCTCCCCATATACACAGTGTTCCCACCCAGTGCCCACTCCTCCCTATATACACACTGTGCCCACCCAGTGCCCACTCCTCTCCATATAGTGTGTCCACGCAGTGCCAACTCCTCCCGTATACACACTGTGCCCTCCCAGTGCCCACTCCTCCCCTTATACAGTGTACCCACCCAGTGCCCACTCCTCCCCTTATACAGTGTACCCACCCAGTGCCCACTCCTCCCCATATACAAAGTAGTACCCACCCAGTCCCCACTCCCCTTATCAAGTGGGCTCACCCAGTACCCACTCCTCCCCTTATACACAGTGTGCCCACTTCTCTCATATACAGTGTGCTCACCCAGTGCCCACTCCTCCCCATATACACTGTGCCCATTCCTCTCCATATACACACTGTGCTCACCCAGTGCCCACTCCTCCCCATATACAGTGTGCCCTCCCAGTGCCCACTCCTCCCCATATACACTGTGCTCACCCAGTGCCCACTCCTCCCCATATACAGTGTGCCCACCCAGTGCCCACTCCTCTCCATATACACAGTGTGCTCACCCAGTGCCCACTCCTCCCCTTATACACAGTGTGTCCACTCCTCCCCATATACACAGTGTGCCCACTTCTCTCATATACAGTGTGCCCACCCAGTGCCCACTCCTCCCCTTATACACAGTGTGTCCACTCCTCCCCATATACACAGTGTGCCCACTCCTCCTCATATACAGTGTGCCCACCCAGTATCCACTCCTCCCCATATACAGTGTGCCCACCCAGTGCCCACTCCCCATATACACAGTGTGCCCACCCAGTGCCCACTCCCCATATACACAGTGTGCCCACCCAGTGCCCACTCCTCCCCATACACACTGTGCTCACCCAGTGCCCACTCCTCCCCATATACAGTGTGTCCACCCAGTGCCCACTCTCCCCATATACAGTGTGCCCACCATGTGCCCACTCCCTGTATACTGTGCCCACTCCTCCCCATATACAGTGTGCACACTCCTCCCCATATACAGTGTGCCACCCCAGTGCCCATTCCTCCCCATATACACAGTGCCCACTCCTCCCCATATAGTGTGCCCACCCCTCCTCATATACACAGTGTGCCCACCCAGTGCCCCCTCCTCCCATATACACAGTGCCCACCCTGGCCAATATATACAGTGTGCCCACCCAGTGTCCCTCTCCATATAGTGTGTCCATGCAGTGCCAACTCCTCCCCATATACACAGTGTTCCCACCCAGTGCCCACTCCTCCCTATATACACACTGTGCCCTCCCAGTGCCCACTCCTCCCCTTATACAGTGTACCCACCCAGTGCCCACTCCTCCCCTTATACACAGTGTACCCACCCAGTGCCCACTCCTCCCCATACACAGTGTGCCCACCCAGTGCCCACTCCTCCCCATATACAGTGTGCCCACCCAGTGCCCACTCCTCCCCATACACACTGTGCTCACCCAGTGCCCACTCTCCCCATATACACTGTGCTCACCCAGTGCCCACTCCTCCCCTTATACACAGTGTACCCACCCAGTGCCCACTCCTCCCCATATACAGTGTGCTCACCCAGTGCCCACTCCTCCCCTTATACACAGTGTACCCACCCAGTGCCCACTCCTCCCCATATACAGTGTGCCCACCCAGTGCCCACTCCTCCCCATATACAGTGTGCCCACCCAGTGCCCACTCTCCCCATACACACTGTGCTCACCCAGTGCCCACTCCTCCCCATATACAGTGTGCCCACCCAGTGCCCACTCTCCCCATATACAGTGTGCTCACCCAGTGCCCACTCTCCCCATATACAGTGTGCCCACCCAGTGCCCACTCCCCATATACAGTGTGCTCACCCAGTGCCCACTCCTCCCCATATACAGTGTGCCCACCCAGTGCCCACTCCTCCCCATATACAGTGTGCCCACCCAGTGCCCACTCTCCCCATATACAGTGTGCCCACCCAGTGCCCACTCCTCCCCATATACAGTGTGCCCACCCAGTGCCCACTCCTCCCCATATACAGTGTGCCCACCCAGTGCCCACTCTCCCCATATACAGTGTGCCCACCCAGTGCCCACTCCTCCCCATATACAGTGTGCCCACCCAGTGCCCACTCCTCCCCATATACAGTGTGCCCACCCAGTGCCCACTCCTCCCCTTATACAGTGTGCCCACCCAGTGCCCACTCCTCCCCTTATACACAGTGTACCCACCCAGTGCCCACTCCTCCCCTTATACACAGTGTGCCCACCCAGTGCCCACTCTCCCCATATACAGTGTGCCCACCCAGTGCCCACTCTCCCCATATACACTGTGCCCACCCAGTGCCCACTCTCCCCATATACAGTGTGCCCACCCAGTGCCCACTCCTCCCCATATACAGTGTGCCCACCCAGTGCCCACTCTCCCCATATACAGTGTGCCCACCCAGTGCCCACTCCTCCCCATATACAGTGTGCCCACCCAGTGCCCACTCCTCCCCTTATACAGTGTGCCCACCCAGTGCCCACTCCTCCCCTTATACACAGTGTACCCACCCAGTGCCCACTCCTCCCCATACACACTGTGCCCACCCAGTGCCCACTCTCCCCATATACAGTGTGCCCACCCAGTGCCCACTCTCCCCATATACAGTGTGCCCACCCAGTGCCCACTCCTCCCCATATACAGTGTGCCCACCCAGTGCCCACTCTCCCCATATACAGTGTGCCCACCCAGTGCCCACTCCTCCCCATATACAGTGTGCCCACCCAGTGCCCACTCCTCCCCATATACAGTGTGCCCACCCAGTGCCCACTCCTCCCCTTATACAGTGTGCTCACCCAGTGCCCACTCCTCCCCTTATACAGTGTGCCCACCCAGTGCCCACTCCTCCCCATATACAGTGTGCCCACCCAGTGCCCACTCCTCCCCTTATACACAGTGTACCCACCCAGTGCCCACTCCTCCCCATACACACTGTGCTCACCCAGTGCCCACTCTCCCCATATACAGTGTGCCCACCCAGTGCCCACTCCTCCCCATATACAGTGTGCCCACCCAGTGCCCACTCCTCCCCTTATACAGTGTGCCCACCCAGTGCCCACTCCTCCCCATATACAGTGTGCCCACCCAGTATCCACTCCTCCCCATATACAGTGTGCCCACTTCTCCCCATATACACAGTGTGCCCACCCAGTGCCCCCTCTCCCCATATACAGTGTGCCCACCCAGTGCCCACTCTCCCCATATACAGTGTGCCCACCCAGTATCCACTCCTCCCCATATACAGTGTGCCCACTTCTCCCCATATACAGTCTGCCCACCCAGTGCCCACTCCTCCCCATATACACAGTGTGCCCACCCAGTATCCACTCCTCCCCATATACAGTGTGCCCACTCCTCCCCATATACACAGTCTGCCCACTCAGTGCCCACTCCTCCCCATATACACAGTGTGCCCACTCCTCCCCATATACACAGTGTGCCCACTCCTCCCCATATACACAGTGTGCCCACCCAGTGTTCACTCCTCCCCATATACAGTGTGCCCACTTCTCCCCATATACAGTGTGCTCACCCAGTGCCCACTCCTCGAAATATACAGTGTGCCCACCCAGTGCCCACTCCTCCCCATACACACTGTGCTCACCCAGTGCCCACTCCTCCCCATACACACTGTGCCCACTCAGTGCCCACTCCTCCCCATATACAGTGTGCCCACTTCTCCCCATACACACTGTGCCCACTCAGTGCCCACTCCTCCCCATATACACAGTGTGCCCACTCCTCCCCATATACACAGTGTGCCCACCCAGTGTTCACTCCTCCCCATATACAGTGTGCCCACTTCTCCCCATATACAGTGTGCTCACCCAGTGCCCACTCCTCGAAATATACAGTGTGCCCACCCAGTGCCCACTCCTCCCCATACACACTGTGCTCACCCAGTGCCCACTCCTCCCCATACACACTGTGCCCACTCAGTGCCCACTCCTCCCCATATACAGTGTGCCCACTTCTCCCCATATACACTGTGCTCACCCAGTGCCCACTCCTCCCCATATACAGTGTGCTCACCCAGTGCCCACTCTCCCCATACACACTGTGCTCACCCAGTGCCCACTCCTCCCCATACACACTGTGCCCACTCAGTGCCCACTCCTCCCCATATACAGTGTGCCCACTTCTCCCCATATACACTGTGCCCACTCAGTGCCCACTCCTCCCCTTATACAGTGTGCCCACCCAGTGCCCACTCCTCCCCATATACAGTGTGCCCACCCAGTGCCCACTCCTCCCTGTATACAAAGTGTGCCCACCTAGTGCCCACTCCTCCCCATACACACTGTGCTCACCCAGTGCCCACTCTTCCCCATATACAGTGTGTCAATGCAGTGCCCACTCCCCTTATACAGTGTGCTCACCCAGTGCCCACTCCTCCCCATATACACTGTGCTCACCCAGTGCCCACTCTCCCCATACACACTGTGCTCACCCAGTGCCCACTCCTCCCCATACACACTGTGCCCACTCAGTGCCCACTCCTCCCCATATACAGTGTGCCCACTTCTCCCCATATACACTGTGCTCACCCAGTGCCCACTCCTCCCCATATACACTGTGCCCACCCAGTGCCCACTCCTCCCCATATACACTGTGCTCACCCAGTGCCCCCTCCTCCCCATATACAGTGTGCTCACCCAGTGCCCACTCCTCCCCATATACACTGTGCTCACCCAGTGCCCACTCCTCCCCATATACAAAGTAGTACCCACCCAGTGCCCCCTCCTCCCCATACACAGTGTGCCCACCCAGTGCCCACTCCTCCCCATACACACTGTGCTCACCCAGTGCCCACTCCTCCCCATATACAAAGTAGTACCCACCCAGTGCCCACTCCTCCCCTTATACAGTGTGCTCACCCAGTGCCCACTCTCCCCATATACACTGTGCTCACCCAGTGCCCAATCCTCCCCATATACACTGTGCTCACCCAGTGCCCACTCCTCCCCATATACACTGTGCTCACCCAGTGCCCACTCTTCCCCATATACAGTGTGTCAATGCAGTGCCCACTCCCCTTATACAGTGTACCCTCCCAGTGCCCACTCCTCCCCATATACAAAGTAGTACCCACCCAGTCCCCACTCCCCTTATCAAGTGGGCTCACCCAGTACCCACTCCTCCCCTTATACACAGTGTGCCCACTTCTCTCATATACAGTGTGCTCACCCAGTGCCCACTCCTCCCCATATACAGTGTGCCCATTCCTCTCCATATACACACTGTGCTCACCCAGTGCCCACTCCTCCCCATATACAGTGTGCCCTCCCAGTGCCCACTCCTCCCCATATACACTGTGCTCACCCAGTGCCCACTCCTCCCCATATACAGTGTGCCCACTCCTCTCCATATACACAGTGTGCTCACCCAGTGCCCACTCCTCCCCATATACAGTGTGCCCACCCAGTGCCCACTCTCCCCATATACAGTGTGCCCACCCAGTGCCCACTCTCCCCATATACAGTGTGCCCACCCAGTGCCCACTCTCCCCATACACAGTGTGCCCACCCAGTGCCCACTCCTCCTCATATACAGTGTGCCCACCCAGTGCCCACTCCTCCCCATACACAGTGTGCCCACCCAGTATCCACTCCTCCCCATATACAGTGTGCCCACTTCTCCCCATATACACAGTGTGCCCACCCAGTGCCCACTCTCCCCATATACAGTGTGCCCACCCAGTGCCCACTCTCCCCATATACAGTGTGCCCACCCAGTATCCACTCCTCCCCATATACAGTGTGCCCACCCAGTGCCCACTCCTCCCCATATACACAGTGTGCCCACCCAGTGCCCACTCTCCCCATATACAGTGTGCCCACCCAGTATCCACTCCTCCCCATATACAGTGTGCCCACCCAGTATCCACTCCTCCCCATATACAGTGTGCCCACTTCTCCCCATATACAGTCTGCCCACCCAGTGCCCACTCCTCCCCATATACAGTGTGCCCACCCAGTGCCCACTCTCCCCATATACAGTGTGCCCACCCAGTATCCACTCCTCCCCATATACAGTGTGCCCACCCAGTATCCACTCCTCCCCATATACAGTGTGCCCACCCAGTGCCCACTCCTCCCCATATACAGTGTGCCCACCCAGTATCCACTCCTCCCCATATACAGTGTGCCCACTTCTCCCCATATACACAGTGTGCCCACCCAGTGCCCCCTCTCCCCATATACAGTGTGCCCACCCAGTGCCCACTCTCCCCATATACAGTGTGCCCACCCAGTGCCCACTCTCCCCATATACAGTGTGCCCACCCAGTATCCACTCCTCCCCATACACAGTGTGCCCACCCAGTGCCCACTCTCCCCATATACAGTGTGCCCACCCAGTATCCACTCCTCCCCATATACAGTGTGCCCACCCAGTGCCCACTCTCCCCATATACAGTGTGCCCACCCAGTGCCCACTCCTCCCCATATACACAGTGTGCCCACCCAGTGTTCACTCCTCCCCATATACACAGTGTGCCCACCCAGTATCCACTTCTCCCCATATACACAGTGTGCCCACCCAGTGCCCCCTCTCCCCATATACAGTGTGCCCACCCAGTGCCCACTCTCCCCATATACAGTGTGCCCACCCAGTGCCCACTCCTCCCCATATACACAGTGTGCCCACCCAGTATCCACTCCTCCCCATATACAGTGTGCCCACCCAGTGCCCACTCCCCATATACACAGTGTGCCCACCCAGTATCCACTCCTCCCCATATACAGTGTGCCCACTCCTCCCCATATACACAGTGTGCCCACTCCTCCCCATATACACAGTGTGCCCACTCCTCCCCATATACACAGTGTGCCCACCCAGTGTTCACTCCTCCCCATATACAGTGTGCCCACTTCTCCCCATATACACTGTGCCCACCCAGTGTTCACTCCTCCCCATATACAGTGTGCCCACTCCTCCCCATATACACAGTGTGCCCACTCAGTGCCCACTCCTCCCCATATACAGTGTGCCCACTTCTCCCCATATACACTGTGCCCACCCAGTGTTCACTCCTCCCCATATACAGTGTGCCCACTCAGTGCCCACTCCTCCCCATATACAGTGTGCCCACTCCTCCCCATATACAGTGTGCCCACCCAGTATCCACTCCTCCCCATATACAGTGTGCCCACTTCTCCCCATATACACAGTGTGCCCACCCAGTGCCCCCTCTCCCCATATACAGTGTGCCCACCCAGTGCCCACTCTCCCCATATACAGTGTGCCCACCCAGTATCCACTCCTCCCCATATACAGTGTGCCCACTTCTCCCCATATACAGTCTGCCCACCCAGTGCCCACTCCTCCCCATATACACAGTGTGCCCACCCAGTATCCACTCCTCCCCATATACAGTGTGCCCACTCCTCCCCATATACACAGTCTGCCCACTCAGTGCCCACTCCTCCCCATATACACAGTGTGCCCACTCCTCCCCATATACACAGTGTGCCCACTCCTCCCCATATACACAGTGTGCCCACCCAGTGTTCACTCCTCCCCATATACAGTGTGCCCACTCAGTGCCCACTCCTCCCCATATACAGTGTGCCCACTTCTCCCCATATACAGTGTGCTCACCCAGTGCCCACTCCTCGAAATATACAGTGTGCCCACCCAGTGCCCACTCCTCCCCATACACACTGTGCTCACCCAGTGCCCACTCTCCCCATACACACTGTGCTCACCCAGTGCCCACTCTTCCCCATATACAGTGTGCCCACTTCTCCCCATATACACTGTGCCCACTCAGTGCCCACTCCTCCCCTTATACACAGCGTGCTCACCCAGTGCCCACTCCTCGAAATATACAGTGTGCCCACCCAGTGCCCACTCCTCCCCATACACAGTGTGCCCACCCAGTGCCCACTCCTCCCCATATACAGTGTGCCCACCCAGTGCCCACTCCTCCCTGTATACAAAGTGTGCCCACCCAGTGCCCACTCCTCCCCATATACAGTGTGCCCACCCAGTGCCCACTCCTCCCCATATACAGTGTGCCCACCCAGTGCCCACTCCTCCCCATATACAGTGTGCCCACCCAGTGCCCACTCCTCCCCATATACAGTGTGCCCACCCAGTGCCCACTCCTCCCCTTATACACAGTGTACCCACCCAGTGCCCACTCCTCCCCTTATACACAGTGTGCCCACCCAGTGCCCACTCCTCCCCATATACAGTGTGCTCACCCAGTGCCCACTCCTCCCCATATACAGTGTGCCCACCCAGTGCCCACTCCTCCCCATATACAGTGTGTCAATGCAGTGCCCACTCCTCCCCATACACACTGTGCTCACCCAGTGCCCACTCTTCCCCATATA
Source organism: Ascaphus truei (assembly GCF_040206685.1). Taxonomy (NCBI): domain Eukaryota; kingdom Metazoa; phylum Chordata; class Amphibia; order Anura; family Ascaphidae; genus Ascaphus; species Ascaphus truei. The sequence continues at coordinate 34,317,117 of NC_134495.1, forward strand.
CAGTGTGTCAATGCAGTGCCCACTCCCCTTATACAGTGTGCTCACCCAGTGCCCACTCTCCCCATATACAGTGTGCCCACTCCTCCCCATATACAGTGTGCCCACCCAGTGCCCACTCTCCCCATATACAGTGTGCCCACCCAGTATCCACTCCTCCCCATATACAGTGTGCCCACCCAGTGCCCACTCCTCCCCATATACACAGTGTGCCCACCCAGTGTTCACTCCTCCCCATATACACAGTGTGCCCACCCAGTGCCCACTCCTCCCCATATACACAGTGTGCCCACCCAGTGTTCACTCCTCCCCATATACACAGTGTGCCCACCCAGTGTTCACTCCTCCCCATATACACAGTGTGCCCACCCAGTATCCACTCCTCCCCATATACAGTGTGCCCACTTCTCCCCATATACACAGTGTGCCCACCCAGTGCCCCCTCTCCCCATATACAGTGTGCCCACCCAGTGCCCACTTCTCCCCATATACAGTCTGCCCACCCAGTGCCCACTCCTCCCCATATACACAGTGTGCCCACCCAGTATCCACTCCTCCCCATATACAGTGTGCCCACTCCTCCCCATATACACAGTCTGCCCACTCAGTGCCCACTCCTCCCCATATACAGTGTGCCCACTCCTCCCCATATACACAGTGTGCCCACTCAGTGCCCACTCCTCCCCATATACAGTGTGCCCACTTCTCCCCATATACACTGTGCCCACCCAGTGTTCACTCCTCCCCATATACAGTGTGCCCACTCAGTGCCCACTCCTCCCCATATACAGTGTGCCCACCCAGTATCCACTCCTCCCCATATACAGTGTGCCCACTTCTCCCCATATACACAGTGTGCCCACCCAGTGCCCCCTCTCCCCATATACAGTGTGCCCACCCAGTGCCCACTCTCCCCATATACAGTGTGCCCACCCAGTATCCACTCCTCCCCATATACAGTGTGCCCACTTCTCCCCATATACAGTCTGCCCACCCAGTGCCCACTCCTCCCCATATACACAGTGTGCCCACCCAGTATCCACTCCTCCCCATATACAGTGTGCCCACTCCTCCCCATATACACAGTGTGCCCACTCAGTGCCCACTCCTCCCCATATACACAGTGTGCCCACTCCTCCCCATATACACAGTGTGCCCACTCCTCCCCATATACAGTGTGCCCACTCCTCCCCATATACAGTGTGCCCACTTCTCCCCATATACAGTGTGCTCACCCAGTGCCCACTCCTCGAAATATACAGTGTGCCCACCCAGTGCCCACTCCTCCCCATATACAGTGTGCCCACCCAGTGCCCACTCCTCCCCATACACAGTGTGCCCACCCAGTGCCCACTCCTCCCCATACACACTGTGCTCACCCAGTGCCCACTCTCCCCATACACACTGTGCTCACCCAGTGCCCACTCTTCCCCATATACAGTGTGCCCACTTCTCCCCATATACACTGTGCCCACTCAGTGCCCACTCCTCCCCTTATACACAGCGTGCTCACCCAGTGCCCACTCCTCGAAATATACAGTGTGCCCACCCAGTGCCCACTCCTCCCCATATACAGTGTGCCCACCCAGTGCCCACTCCTCCCCATACACAGTGTGCCCACCCAGTGCCCACTCCTCCCCATATACAGTGTGCCCACCCAGTGCCCACTCCTCCCCATATACAGTGTGCCCACCCAGTGCCCACTCCTCCCCATACACAGTGTGCCCACCCAGTGCCCACTCCTCCCCATATACAGTGTGCCCACCCAGTGCCCACTCCTCCCCATACACACTGTGCTCACCCAGTGCCCACTCCTCCCCATACACACTGTGCTCACCCAGTGCCCACTCCTCCCCATATACACAGTGTGCCCACCCAGTGCCCACTCCCCTTATACACACTGTGCCCACCCAGTGCCCACTCCTCCCCATATACAGTGTGCCCACCCAGTGCCCACTCCTCCCCATACACACTGTGCTCACCCAGTGCCCACTCCTCCCCATACACAGTGTGCCCACCCAGTGCCCACTCCCCTTATACAGTGTGCCCACCCAGTGCCCACTCCTCCCCATACACACTGTGCTCACCCAGTGCCCACTCTCCCCATATACAGTGTGCCCACCCAGTGCCCACTCCTCCCCATATACAGTGTGCCCACCCAGTGCCCACTCTTCCCCATACACACTGTGCTCACCCAGTGCCCACTCTCCCCATATACAGTGTGCCCACCCAGTGCCCACTCCTCCCCATACACACTGTGCTCACCCAGTGCCCACTCTTCCCCATATACAGTGTGTCAATGCAGTGCCCACTCCCCTTATACAGTGTGCTCACCCAGTGCCCACTCTCCCCATATACAGTGTGCCCACTCCTCCCCATATACAGTGTGCCCACCCAGTATCCACTCCTCCCCATATACAGTGTGCCCACTTCTCCCCATATACACAGTGTGCCCACCCAGTGTTCACTCCTCCCCATATACAGTGTGCCCACCCAGTGCCCACTCCTCCCCATATACACAGTGTGCCCACCCAGTGTTCACTCCTCCCCATATACACAGTGTGCCCACCCAGTATCCACTCCTCCCCATATACAGTGTGCCCACTTCTCCCCATATACACAGTGTGCCCACCCAGTGCCCCCTCTCCCCATATACAGTGTGCCCACCCAGTGCCCACTTCTCCCCATATACAGTCTGCCCACCCAGTGCCCACTCCTCCCCATATACACAGTGTGCCCACCCAGTGCCCACTCCTCCCCATATACACAGTGTGCCCACCCAGTATCCACTCCTCCCCATATACAGTGTGCCCACTCCTCCCCATATACACAGTCTGCCCACTCAGTGCCCACTCCTCCCCATATACACAGTGTGCCCACTCCTCCCCATATACACAGTGTGCCCACTCCTCCCCATATACACAGTGTGCCCACTTCTCCCCATATACAGTGTGCTCACCCAGTGCCCACTCCTCGAAATATACAGTGTGCCCACCCAGTGCCCACTCTCCCCATATACAGTGTGCCCACCCAGTGCCCACTCCTCCCCATACACACTGTGCTCACCCAGTGCCCACTCTCCCCATACACACTGTGCTCACCCAGTGCCCACTCTTCCCCATATACAGTGTGCCCACTTCTCCCCATATACACTGTGCCCACTCAGTGCCCACTCCTCCCCTTATACACAGCGTGCTCACCCAGTGCCCACTCCTCGAAATATACAGTGTGCCCACCCAGTGCCCACTCCTCCCCATACACAGTGTGCCCACCCAGTGCCCACTCCTCCCCATATACAGTGTGCCCACCCAGTGCCCACTCCTCCCTGTATACAAAGTGTGCCCACCCAGTGCCCACTCCTCCCCATACACACTGTGCTCACCCAGTGCCCACTCTCCCCATATACACAGTGTGCCCACCCAGTGCCCACTCCTCCCCATATACACACTGTGCTCACCCAGTGCCCACTCTCCCCATACACACTGTGCTCACCCAGTGCCCACTCCTCCCCATACACAGTGTGCCCACCCAGTGCCCACTCCTCCCCATATACACTGTGCTCACCCAGTGCCCACTCTTCCCCATATACAGTGTGTCAATGCAGTGCCCACTCCTCCCCATATACACTGTGCCCACCCAGTGCCCACTCCTCCCCATATACAGTGTGCTCACCCAGTGCCCACTCCTCCCCATATACAGTGTGCCCACCCAGTGCCCACTCCTCCCCATATACAGTGTGTCAATGCAGTGCCCACTCCTCCCCATACACACTGTGCTCACCCAGTGCCCACTCTTCCCCATATACAGTGTGTCAATGCAGTGCCCACTCCCCTTATACAGTGTGCTCACCCAGTGCCCACTCTCCCCATATACAGTGTGCCCACTCCTCCCCATATACAGTGTGCCCACCCAGTATCCACTCCTCCCCATATACAGTGTGCCCACTTCTCCCCATATACACAGTGTGCCCACCCAGTGCCCCCTCTCCCCATATACAGTGTGCCCACCCAGTGCCCACTCTCCCCATATACAGTGTGCCCACCCAGTATCCACTCCTCCCAATATACAGTGTGCCCACCCAGTGCCCACTCCTCCCCATATACACAGTGTGCCCACCCAGTGTTCACTCCTCCCCATATACACAGTGTGCCCACCCAGTGCCCACTCCTCCCCATATACACAGTGTGCCCACCCAGTGTTCACTCCTCCCCATATACACAGTGTGCCCACCCAGTGTTCACTCCTCCCCATATACACAGTGTGCCCACCCAGTATCCACTCCTCCCCATATACAGTGTGCCCACTTCTCCCCATATACACAGTGTGCCCACCCAGTGCCCCCTCTCCCCATATACAGTGTGCCCACCCAGTGCCCACTTCTCCCCATATACAGTCTGCCCACCCAGTGCCCACTCCTCCCCATATACACAGTGTGCCCACCCAGTATCCACTCCTCCCCATATACAGTGTGCCCACTCCTCCCCATATACACAGTCTGCCCACTCAGTGCCCACTCCTCCCCATATACAGTGTGCCCACTCCTCCCCATATACACAGTGTGCCCACTCAGTGCCCACTCCTCCCCATATACAGTGTGCCCACTTCTCCCCATATACACTGTGCCCACCCAGTGTTCACTCCTCCCCATATACAGTGTGCCCACTCAGTGCCCACTCCTCCCCATATACAGTGTGCCCACCCAGTATCCACTCCTCCCCATATACAGTGTGCCCACTCCTCCCCATATACACAGTGTGCCCACTCAGTGCCCACTCCTCCCCATATACACAGTGTGCCCACTCCTCCCCATATACACAGTGTGCCCACTCCTCCCCATATACAGTGTGCCCACTCAGTGCCCACTCCTCCCCATATACAGTGTGCCCACTTCTCCCCATATACAGTGTGCTCACCCAGTGCCCACTCCTCGAAATATACAGTGTGCCCACCCAGTGCCCACTCCTCCCCATACACAGTGTGCCCACCCAGTGCCCACTCCTCCCCATACACACTGTGCTCACCCAGTGCCCACTCTCCCCATACACACTGTGCTCACCCAGTGCCCACTCTTCCCCATATACAGTGTGCCCACTTCTCCCCATATACACTGTGCCCACTCAGTGCCCACTCCTCCCCTTATACACAGCGTGCTCACCCAGTGCCCACTCCTCGAAATATACAGTGTGCCCACCCAGTGCCCACTCCTCCCCATACACAGTGTGCCCACCCAGTGCCCACTCCTCCCCATATACAGTGTGCCCACCCAGTGCCCACTCCTCCCCATACACAGTGTGCCCACCCAGTGCCCACTCCTCCCCATATACAGTGTGCCCACCCAGTGCCCACTCCTCCCCATATACAGTGTGCCCACCCAGTGCCCACTCCTCCCCATACACAGTGTGCCCACCCAGTGCCCACTCCTCCCCATATACAGTGTGCCCACCCAGTGCCCACTCCTCCCCATATACAGTGTGCCCACCCAGTGCCCACTCCTCCCCATATACAGTGTGCCCACCCAGTGCCCACTCCTCCCCATACACACTGTGCTCACCCAGTGCCCACTCCTCCCCATACACACTGTGCTCACCCAGTGCCCACTCCTCCCCATATACACAGTGTGCCCACCCAGTGCCCACTCCCCTTATACACACTGTGCCCACCCAGTGCCCACTCCTCCCCATATACAGTGTGCCCACCCAGTGCCCACTCCTCCCCATACACACTGTGCTCACCCAGTGCCCACTCCTCCCCATACACAGTGTGCCCACCCAGTGCCCACTCCCCTTATACAGTGTGCCCACCCAGTGCCCACTCCTCCCCATACACACTGTGCTCACCCAGTGCCCACTCTCCCCATATACAGTGTGCCCACCCAGTGCCCACTCCTCCCCATATACAGTGTGCCCACCCAGTGCCCACTCCTCCCCATACACACTGTGCTCACCCAGTGCCCACTCTTCCCCATATACAGTGTGTCAATGCAGTGCCCACTCCCCTTATACAGTGTGCTCACCCAGTGCCCACTCTCCCCATATACAGTGTGCCCACTCCTCCCCATATACAGTGTGCCCACCCAGTATCCACTCCTCCCCATATACAGTGTGCCCACTTCTCCCCATATACACAGTGTGCCCACCCAGTGTTCACTCCTCCCCATATACAGTGTGCCCACCCAGTGCCCACTCCTCCCCATATACACAGTGTGCCCACCCAGTGTTCACTCCTCCCCATATACACAGTGTGCCCACCCAGTATCCACTCCTCCCCATATACAGTGTGCCCACTTCTCCCCATATACACAGTGTGCCCACCCAGTGCCCCCTCTCCCCATATACAGTGTGCCCACCCAGTGCCCACTTCTCCCCATATACAGTCTGCCCACCCAGTGCCCACTCCTCCCCATATACACAGTGTGCCCACCCAGTGCCCACTCCTCCCCATATACACAGTGTGCCCACCCAGTATCCACTCCTCCCCATATACAGTGTGCCCACTCCTCCCCATATACACAGTCTGCCCACTCAGTGCCCACTCCTCCCCATATACACAGTGTGCCCACTCCTCCCCATATACACAGTGTGCCCACTCCTCCCCATATACACAGTGTGCCCACTTCTCCCCATATACAGTGTGCTCACCCAGTGCCCACTCCTCGAAATATACAGTGTGCCCACCCAGTGCCCACTCTCCCCATATACAGTGTGCCCACCCAGTGCCCACTCCTCCCCATACACACTGTGCTCACCCAGTGCCCACTCTCCCCATACACACTGTGCTCACCCAGTGCCCACTCTTCCCCATATACAGTGTGCCCACTTCTCCCCATATACACTGTGCCCACTCAGTGCCCACTCCTCCCCTTATACACAGCGTGCTCACCCAGTGCCCACTCCTCGAAATATACAGTGTGCCCACCCAGTGCCCACTCCTCCCCATACACAGTGTGCCCACCCAGTGCCCACTCCTCCCCATATACAGTGTGCCCACCCAGTGCCCACTCCTCCCTGTATACAAAGTGTGCCCACCCAGTGCCCACTCCTCCCCATACACACTGTGCTCACCCAGTGCCCACTCTCCCCATATACACAGTGTGCCCACCCAGTGCCCACTCCTCCCCATATACACACTGTGCTCACCCAGTGCCCACTCTCCCCATACACACTGTGCTCACCCAGTGCCCACTCCTCCCCATACACAGTGTGCCCACCCAGTGCCCACTCCTCCCCATATACACTGTGCTCACCCAGTGCCCACTCTTCCCCATATACAGTGTGTCAATGCAGTGCCCACTCCTCCCCATATACACTGTGCCCACCCAGTGCCCACTCCTCCCCATATACAGTGTGCTCACCCAGTGCCCACTCCTCCCCATACACACTGTGCTCACCCAGTGCCCACTCTTCCCCATATACAGTGTGTCAATGCAGTGCCCACTCCCCTTATACAGTGTGCTCACCCAGTGCCCACTCTCCCCATATACAGTGTGCCCACTCCTCCCCATATACAGTGTGCCCACCCAGTATCCACTCCTCCCCATATACAGTGTGCCCACTCCTCCCCATATACAGTGTGCCCACCCAGTATCCACTCCTCCCCATATACAGTGTGCCCACTTCTCCCCATATACACAGTGTGCCCACCCAGTGCCCCCTCTCCCCATATACAGTGTGCCCACCCAGTATCCACTCCTCCCCATATACAGTGTGCCCACTCCTCCCCATATACACAGTCTGCCCACTCAGTGCCCACTCCTCCCCATATACACAGTGTGCCCACTCCTCCCCATATACACAGTGTGCCCACTCCTCCCCATATACACAGTGTGCCCACCCAGTGTTCACTCCTCCCCATATACAGTGTGCCCACTCAGTGCCCACTCCTCCCCATATACAGTGTGCCCACTTCTCCCCATATACAGTGTGCTCACCCAGTGCCCACTCCTCGAAATATACAGTGTGCCCACCCAGTGCCCACTCTCCCCATACACACTGTGCTCACCCAGTGCCCACTCCTCCCCATACACAGTGTGCCCACTCCTCCCCATATACACAGTGTGCCCACTCCTCCCCATATACACAGTGTGCCCACCCAGTGTTCACTCCTCCCCATATACAGTGTGCCCACTCAGTGCCCACTCCTCCCCATATACAGTGTGCCCACTTCTCCCCATATACACTGTGCCCACTCAGTGCCCACTCTCCCCATACACACTGTGCTCACCCAGTGCCCACTCCTCCCCTTATACACAGCGTGCTCACCCAGTGCCCACTCCTCGAAATATACAGTGTGCCCACCCAGTGCCCACTCCTCCCCATACACACTGTGCTCACCCAGTGCCCACTCTTCCCCATATACACTGTGCTCACCCAGTGCCCACTCCCCATATACAGTGTGTCAATGCAGTGCCCACTCCCCTTATACAGTGTACCCTCCCAGTGCCCACTCCTCCCCATATACAAAGTAGTACCCACCCAGTCCCCACTCCCCTTATCAAGTGGGCTCACCCAGTACCCACTCCTCCCCATATACACAGTGTGCCCACTTCTCTCATATACAGTGTGCTCACCCAGTGCCCACTCCTCCCCATATACAGTGTGCCCACTCCTCTCCATATACACACTGTGCTCACCCAGTGCCCACTCCTCCCCATATACAGTGTGCCCACTCCTCTCCATATACACACTGTGCTCACCCAGTGCCCACTCTCCCCATATACAGTCTGCCCACCCAGTGCCCACTCCTCCCCATATACAGTGTGCCCACCCAGTGCCCACTCCTCCCCATATACACAGTGTGCCCACCCAGTATCCACTCCTCCCCATATACAGTGTGCCCACTCCTCCCCATATACAGTGTGCCCACCCAGTGCCCACTCTCCCCATATACACTGTGCCCACCCAGTGCCCACTTCTCCCCATATACAGTCTGCCCACCCAGTGCCCACTCCTCCCCATATACAGTGTGCCCACTCCTCTCCATATACACACTGTGCTCACCCAGTGCCCACTCTCCCCATATACAGTCTGCCCACCCAGTGCCCACTCCTCCCCATATACAGTGTGCCCACCCAGTGCCCACTCCTCCCCATATACACAGTGTGCCCACCCAGTGTTCACTCCTCCCCATATACACAGTGTGCCCACTCCTCCCCATATACACAGTGTGCCCACTCCTCCCCATATACACAGTGTGCCCACTCCTCCCCATATACAGTGTGCTCACTCAGTGCCCACTCCTCCCCTTATACAGTGTGCTCACCCAGTGCCCACTCCTCCCCTTATACAGTGTACCCACTCAGTGCCCACTCCTCCCCATATACAGTGTGCCCACTTCTCCCCATATACACTGTGCCCACTCAGTGCCCACTCCTCCCCTTATACACAGCGTGCTCACCCAGTGCCCACTCCTCGAAATATACAGTGTGCCCACCCAGTGCCCACTCCTCCCCATACACAGTGTGCCCACTCCTCCCTGTATACAAAGTGTGCCCACCCAGTGCCCACTCCTCCCCATATACAGTGTGCCCACCCAGTGCCCACTCCTCCCCATATACACAGAGTGCATCCCTGGTATATACTCACACATTGAAGAAGTTGTTGCTGTTGGCGAAGATACTCCGTGGGTTGCTGACCCCCTGCAGAAGTGGGGTGAGACTGACCAGCGCTGCCAGCCACAGGTGGTACCCACGCCTCACACACACACTGCCCACCACGTGGGCACACAGCTCCGAGCACACACACACCAGCGCACACACACAGCGACACAGAGCACCCGCAGCACCCATCCCAGGTATCAGAGGGGGGGGGAGGGGGGAGAGTGCGGGGGCAGGGGGGGAGAGTGCAGGGGAGGGGGGAGTGAGGAGAAAGGAGAGGGGATTGAGCAGTGAGAGGAAGGGGAGAGAGGGTAAAGGAAGATGGGAGGAGACAGTCTGGCCTGAGAGGAGAGAGTGACACTGACACTTCCCCGCAACAGCTGTCCCCCCGCCCTTCAATTCCCCAGGAAGGACAGCTCCCCTCCCCCTCATCAGCTGCTCTGTCCTTCACCCGACAAGGACCCCCGTCACACAGGCATCTCTGTCACACTCAGGTAAGTCCCCGTCACACAGGCCTCTCTGTCACACTCAGGTAAGTCCACGTCACACAAGCCTCTCTGTCACACTCAGGTAAGTCCCCATCATGCAGGCACCTGTCACTCTCAGGTAAGTCCCTGTCACACAGGCACCTGTCACTCAGGCATGTCCCCGTCACCCTGGCACATGTCACTCTCAGGTAAGTCCCCGTCACACAGGCACCTGTCACTCTCAGGGAAGTCCCATCACACAGGTACCTCTGTCACACACAGGTAAGTCCCCATCATGCAGGCACCTCTGTCACACTCAGGTAAGTCCCCATCACAGACATCTGTCACACTCAGGTAAGTCCCCGTCACACAGGCACCTCTGTCACTCTCAGGTAAGTCCCCATCACAGACATCTGTCACACTCAGGTAAGTCCCCGTCACACAGGCATCTGTCACTCTCAGGTAAGTCCTCATCACACAGGCACCTGTCACTATCAGGTAAGTCCCAGTCACACCGGCATCTGTCAGTCAGGTAAGTCCCCGTCATACAGGCACCTATTACTCTCAGGTAAGTCCCCGTCACACAGGCATCTGTCACTCTCAGGTAAGTCCTTGTCACACAGGCATCTGTCAGTCAGGTAAGTCTGTCATACAGGCACCTGTCACTCTCAGGTAAGTCCCCGTCACACAGGCACCTGTCACTCTCAGATAAGTCCCCGTCACACAGGCATCTGTCAGTCAGGTAAGTCTGTCATACAGGCACCTGTCACTCTCAGGTAAGTCTGTCATACAGGCACCTGTCACTCTCAGGTAAGTCTGTCATACAGGCACCTGTCACTCTCAGGTAAGTCCCCATCACACAGGCACCTGTCACTCTCAGGTAAGTCCCCGTCACACAGGCACCTGTCACTCTCAGGTAAGTCCCCGTCACACAGGCATCTGTCACTCTCAGGTAAGTCACATAGTTAAATTTAGACGACAGATACTTTATCCTATATCTATACTTACTTATTGATCCAGAGGAAGGCAAACAAAAACCCCAGTGTCATATCATCCAATGATATCTCATAACAGGAAAATAAATTCCTTCCTGACTCCAAGAATTGGCAATCGGATTAATCCCTGGATCAACATCCTTCCCATGTATACTTATTTGGTATTTTCCTGTATACCTTTCCTTTCTAAAAAGATGTCCAACCTTTTTTTGAACAAATAAATTGTATCTGCCATCACAGCCTCCATGGGTAACGAATTCCACATTTTAACTGCCCTTACTGTAAAGAACCCTTTCCTTTGTTGCTGGTGAAATCTCCTTTCCTCCAACCTTAAGGGATGGCCTTTGTACTGCCCGTGGGATGAATAGTTCTTTTGAAAGCTCCTTGTATTGTCCTTGAATATATTTGTATATAGTTATCATATCCCCTCTTAGACGCCTCTTTTCTAATGTAAATAAATCTAATTTAGCTAGCCTCTCCTCATAAGTTACAATGTCCATCCACTTTATTCATTTGGTGGCTCTTCTCTGCACTCTCTCTAGTTCCATAATGTCTTTTCTTAGGATTGGTGCCCAAAATTGTACTCCATATTCAAGGTGTGGTCTTACTAATGCTTTATAAAGGGGCATAATTATGTTTACTTCCCTTTCATCCATATCTCGTTTGATGCAAGATAAGATCTTGTTTGCCTTTGCAGCTACTGCATGACTTTGGGCACTATTGTTAAGCCTGCTGTCTACAAGCACTCCTAAATCCTTCTCCATCAAGGATTCCCCCAATATATCTCCATTTAATTTGTAAGTCGCCTTTTTATTCTTGCATCCCAAATGCATAACCTTACATTTATTTGTATTAAACCTCATCTGCCATTTACCTGCCCATGGTTCCAGTCTCTCCAAGTCCTTCTGGAGAGAAATTACATCCTGCTCTGATTCTATTACCTTACACAATTTAGTATCATCAGCAAAGATGGAGACTTTGCTCTCGATCCCAACCTCAAGGCCATTAATAAACAAGTTAAAAAGCAGGGGTCCCAGTACTTATCCCTGAGGTACTCCACTCACGACTTTAGCCCAACCTGAAAAAGTTCCATTTATGACAACCCTCTGTGGTCTGTCCTTTAACCAGTTTTCAATCCAGGTGCTTATATTATTACTGAGTCCAATTTTCTTTATTTTGTACACCAACCTCTTGTGTGAAACCGTATCAAAAGCCTTTGCAAAATCTAAGTAGACCACATCAACTGCATTACCCTGGTCTAAATTCCTACTTACCTAGGGTGACCACCCGTCCCCCTTTTGCCGGGACAGTCCCGGTTTTTCGAGAGCTGTCCCGGTTTCCTGTGTGTCCCGGAAATGTCCCGGGTTTTCCTCAATGTGTCCCCGTTTTGTTTTGTCCCCGGCGGTGCGTGAGTAAGCTGCGGGGCACGGTGCGCGAGTCTGCGGCGGTGCAGAGGAGGAGACTGCAGCAGCCCGGCTGGTATTTTTTTTTAATGCCAGGGGTTGGGCTTGTGTTACGTGGAAAATGGGTCTTGCTGATTGGATGCGGCCCGGCATTGTACAAAGTCCCGCACCCCCCTCCCCCGGCAGTTTCCTACCTTGTTGGCTAATCCCCTGCGTCCCGGCATTAAGCCCCGCCCCCGGCATCATCCTTCACCAAGGCCCGGCATGTGGGAATGGATGGAAGGAAGGGTGCTGTGGGGGGGGCAGGGCCAGCGTGCCTGGGGGGGGAGGCAGGACCAGGGTGCCGGGGGGGTTAGGACCAGGGTGCCTGGGGGCGGGCCGCGGGGGTCAGGACCAGGGTGCGTGTGGGCGGGGCTTCCGCTTCCTGTGGCAGAGCACACGTGGTGTGTGTCTCTGCCCGCTCCTGGCTCCTCTGCGCGGTGTCTCCCCCCCTCGGCCCGCCCGGGGAGATAGGAGGTGGGTTTTTGATCCGTTGCCTCCTGTCCTGGTGCTCCCTTCCCCCCCCCGGTCCCCTTGGTGCGGGAGATGGGCGCGGGGGCGGGCAGTGGTGGCTGCGCGGTGTGTCCCCATTCTGCCCCGGGAACCCGTGGCTGCCCGCCGGGGGAGGGGGGGCGGCAGTTTGTACCTTTGCGTCCCGGCGCTCCTATCCACCCCCCCCCTTGGTGCGGGAGATGGGCGCGGGGGTGGGTGCAGGGGGAGGCGGGGAGCCACCTGCTCGTGGCTGCCTCTGTCTGTACTCCACTGTGTGTGTGTACCAGTGTGTGTGTGTGTGTGTGTGTGTGTGTGTACCAGTGTGTGTGTGTACCAGTGTGTGTGTGTACCAGTGTGTGGGTACCAGTGTGTGTGTGTGTGTGTGTGTGTGTGTGTGTGTGTGTGTGTGTGTGTGTGTGTGTGTGTGTGTGTGTGTGTGTGTGTGTGTGTGTGTGTGTACCAGTGTGTGTGTGTGTGTGTGTGTGTGTGTGTGTGTGTACCAGTGTGTGTGTGTGTGTGTGTGTGTGTGTACCAGTGTGTGTGTGTGGGCCAGTGTGTGTGTGTGTGTGTGTACCAGTGTGTGTGTGTGGGCCAGTGTGTGTGTGTGTGTGTGTGTGTGTGTGTACCAGTGTGTGTGTGTGTGTGTGTGTGTGTACCAGTGTGTGTGTGTGTGTGTGTGTGTGTGTGTGTGTGTGTGTGTGTACCAGTGTGTGTCTGTGTGTGTGTGTACCAGTGTGTGTACCAGTGTGTGTGTGTACCAGTGTGTGTGTACCAGTGCGTGTGTGTGTGTACCAGTGTGTGTGTGTGTGTGTGTACCAGTGTGTGTGTACCAGTGTGCGTGTATGTGTGTACCAGTGTGTGTGTGTGTGTGTGTGTACCAGTGTGTGTGTGTACCAGTGTGTGTGTGTGTGTACCTGTGTGTGTGTGTGTGTGTATGTGTGTGTACCTGTGTGTGTGTGTACCAGTGTGTGTGTGTGTGTGTACCAGTGTGTGTGTGTACCAGTGTGTGTGTGTGTGTGTGTACGTACGAGTGTGTGTGTGTGTGTGTACATACCAGTGTGTGTGTGTGTGTGTACCTGTGTGTGTGTGTGTACCTGTGTGTGTGTCTCCCCCTCTCTCCCTCCCCGTCTCCCCCTCTCTCCCTCCCCATCTCCCCCTCTCTCCCTCCCAGTCTCCCCCTCTCTCCCTCCCCGTCTCCCCCTCTCTCCCTCCCCGTCTTCCCCTCTCTCCCTCCCCGTCTCCCCCTCTTCCTCCCCGTCTCCCCCTCTCCCTCCCCCTCTCTCCCTCCCCCTCTCCCCCTCCGTCTGTCTCTCACCCTCTCTCTGTCTGTCTCTCTCACCCTGTTTCTGTCTCTCTCACCCTCTCGCTGTCTGTCTCTCTCACCCTCTCTCTGTCTGTCTCTCTCACCCTCTCTCTGTCTGTCTCTCACACTCTCTCTGTCTGTCTCTCTCACCCTCTCTCTCTGTCTCTCCCTCTTTCTCTCTGTCTCTCTCTCCCTCTCACTCTCTCACCCTCTCTCTCCCTCTCTCACCCTGCCTCTCCCTCTCACCCTGTCTCACTCTCTCTCTCCCTGTCTCTCTCACCCTCTTTCTCCCTGTCTCTCTCACCCTCTCTCTCCCTGTCTCTCTCACCCTCTCTGTCTCTCTCTCCCCCTCCCCCCTCTCTCTCTGTCTCTTTCTCTCTTTGTCCCTCACCCTCTCTCTATCTCACCCTCTCTCTCTTGCCCTCTCCCTCTGTCTCTCTCACCCTCTCTCTCCCTGTCTCTCTCACCCTCTTTCTCCCTGTCTCTCTCAACATATCTCTCCCCGTCTCTCCCTCTCTCTCTCACCCTCTCTCTCCCTCTGTCTCTCTCTCCCTCTCTCTCCGCCCTCTCTCCCTCCCCCTCTCTCTCTGTCTCTCACCCTTTCACCATCTGTCTCTCTCTTGCCCTCTCTCTCTCTGTCTCTCTCTGTCTCTCTCGCCCTCTCTCTCTGTCTCTCTCGCCCTCTCTCTGTCTCTCTCGCCCTCTCTCTCTCGCCCTCTCTCTCTGTCCCTCTCGCCCTCTCTCTGTCTCTCTCTGTCTCTCTCGCCCTCTCTCTCTCTGTCTCTCTTGCCCTCTCTCTCTCTCGCCCTCTGTCTCTCTGTCTCTCTCGCCCTCTCTCTCTCTGTCTCTCTCTGTCTCTCTCTCTCTGTCTCTCTCTCTCGCCCTCTCTGTCTCTCTCGCCCTCTCTCTCTCTCGCCCTCTTTCTCTCTGTCTCTCTCGCCCTCTCTCTCTGTCTCTCTCACCCTCCCTCTCTGTCTCTTTCACCCTCCCTGTCTTATCTTAACTGCCGTATACCTACACTGAAGTAACCTACCCTTCTTTCTTCCAGATCTGACTCAAGTTTCATGCGGGAGACATTGGAAGACAGGTAGGGAACACCTCCCCTCCAGTATAGTACCTTGAGGGACTGCGGATCAGGTAAGATCCCAGGCGGGATTGCTGCTTTAGAAATTGTGAAGAGGGGGCGTCCTGACACTGGTTAATGGGTTCAGAATCATTCACATCTGGGGTTTTTTTTTGTTCGATTAGTGAGGTCAAAACACACACACACACACACACACACACACACACACACACACACACACACACACACACACACACACACACACACACACACACACACACACACACACCTATGTAACAAGGACTAATGGTAGTAAAGTATAAGTGTACTACAATAAATAAACTGTTATGTAAAAAAAAAAAAATGTCCCGGTTTTTCATTTTCAAAATCTGGTCACAATATACTTACCTCCTCAAAGAAACAAATAAGGTTAGTTTGGCATGATCTATCCTTCATAAATCCATGCTGACTATTACTAATAATTGTGTTTTCCATTAGGTATTCACACGGACACCTGTCACTCTCAGGTAAGTCCCCGTCACACAAGCATGTCAGTCAGGTAAGTCCACGTCACACAGGCATGTCAGTCAGGTAAGTCTGTCATACAGGCACCTGTCACTCTCAGGTAAGTCCCCATCACACAGGCACATATGGCCGGTAGCCCCTTGCATACTGCATAGGATGAGAAGAACAGAAAGCGCACACTTCTAATAACGTTTTTACTAGATTAATGAGACAAACAAACAAATAGTGGTAACACACTCACAAACATCCGAATAAAATAAGCATTTAGCCGCAGTTCACAGATCCGCGCTGGAGATTTGCAGAGTTGTCCTCACGGGGGGATACTCCGCTTGTTGCTGCAGCGCGTCCGCTGCTTGCTTCCGCCATTCCGGTAATGGGAGGTTCCTGCTATCTCTCGTGACGCCTCCCTAGTGCGTCACCATGTAACCTCCTCCGTACGGCGTCGCAGCAACCCTGGCGGTTGCAGGGAGGATCTCACTCCAGCCCGGGCCAACCACTGTGACCCGTTCTCTGCCTTCTCCCTCACAGTCTTCAGCTCTGCAGAAACTCAACAGCGACGGTCGTAGTATCACCATGCAAACCACCCTACATGTTTCGAGGCGTGGCCTCTTCGTCAGGGGTGTGACCGTTACCGGAAAGGCGGAAGCAAGCAGCGGACGCGCTGCAGCAACAGGCGGAGTATCCCCCCATGAGGACAACTCTGCGTATCTCCAGCGCGGATCTGTGAACTGCGGCTAATTGCTTATTTTATTCGGATGTTTGTGAGTGTATTACCACTATTTGTTTGCTTGTCTCATTAATCTAGTAAAAACGTTATTAGAAGTGTGCGCTTTCTGTTCTTCTCATCCTGTTTAGTTATCATTGATGTGCTGGGTTAGCACTTCCAACTGAGGGAGCGGCACCTTCCTGGAACTTTGTTTTTTGGACCGTTTCTGGCAACAGATTGGACTCTAAGGTTGTATTTAACCCCTTAGGGGCCAATTCAAGAACATTTATACATTCATATTTGCTTGTTGTTAAGCACCCGGTGCTGAACTGCATGTATTGTGATTATTTAACACACTTATTCACGTAGTGTTGAGTTCTCCAGCTTAGATACATTTTTAATAGTGTATGCTGTACCTGTAATCCTTTATTCCTGTGTATAATAACCTGTACCTAAGTATAACAATGTGATTGTGCACACAATACAAAGCTAAGCCGCGGCCTCTGTACATGCGGGGCTTAGAAATCCGCTGTACCGCTTGTCCGAAGAACTCGCCAGTGCTGGGAGTCGCACACGGCACACCTGTGAGCGCATCACCTGCATACGGGACAGGGAGTGTCGCGTACGGCACACCTGTGAGCGCATCACCTGCATACGGGACAGGGAGTGTCACGTACGGCACACCTGTGAGCACCTCACCTGCATACGGGACAGGGAGTGCCACGTACGGCACACCTGTGAGCACATCACCTGCATACGGGACAGGGAGTGCCGCGTACGGCACACCTGTGAGCACATCACCTGCATACGGGACAGGGAGTGCCGCGTACGGCACACCTGTGAGCACATCACCTGCATACGGGACAGGGAGTGTCGCGTACGGCACACCTGTGAGCGCATCACCTGCATACGGGACAGGGAGTGTCGCGTACGGCACACCTGTGAGCACATCACCTGCATACGGGACAGGGAGTGCCGCGTACGGCACACCTGTGAGCGCATCACCTGCATACGGGACAGGGAGTGTCGCGTACGGCACACCTGTGAGCACATCACCTGCATACGGGACAGGGAGTGCCGCGTACGGCACACCTGTGAGCACATCACCTGCATACGGGACAGGGAGTGCCGCGTACGGCACACCTGTGAGCACATCACCTGCATACGGGACAGGGAGTGTCGCGTACGGCACACCTGTGAGCGCATCACCTGCATACGGGACAGGGAGTGTCGCGTACGGCACACCTGTGAGCGCATCACCTGCATACGGGACAGGGAGTGCCGCGTACGGCACACCTGTGAGCGCATCACCTGCATACGGGACAGGGAGTGCCGCGTACGGCACACCTGTGAGTGCATCACCTGCATACGGGACAGGGAGTGCCACGTACGGCACACCTGTGAGCGCATCACCTGCATACGGGACAGGGAGTGCCACGTACGGCACACCTGTGAGCGCATCACCTGCATACGGGACAGGGAGTGCCACGTACGGCACACCTGTGAGCACCTCACCTGCATACGGGAC
The DNA here is from genome assembly GCF_040206685.1 of Ascaphus truei. Lineage (NCBI taxonomy): Eukaryota > Metazoa > Chordata > Amphibia > Anura > Ascaphidae > Ascaphus > Ascaphus truei. The sequence goes on from NC_134495.1 coordinate 34,335,227, forward strand.
AGGGAGTGCCACGTACGGCACACCTGTGAGCACATCACCTGCATACGGGACAGGGAGTGCCACGTACGGCACACCTGTGAGCACATCACCTGCATACGGGACAGGGAGTGCCACGTACGGCACACCTGTGAGCACATCACCTGCATACGGGACAGGGAGTGCCACGTACGGCACACCTGTGAGCGCATCACCTGCATACGGGACAGGGAGTGCCGCGTACGGCACACCTGTGAGTGCATCACCTGCATACGGGACAGGGAGTGCCACGTACGGCACACCTGTGAGCGCATCACCTGCATACGGGACAGGGAGTGCCACGTACGGCACACCTGTGAGCGCATCACCTGCATACGGGACAGGGAGTGCCACGTACGGCACACCTGTGAGCACCTCACCTGCATACGGGACAGGGAGTGCCACGTACGGCACACCTGTGAGCACATCACCTGCATACGGGACAGGGAGTGCCACGTACGGCACACCTGTGAGCACATCACCTGCATACGGGACAGGGAGTGCCACGTACGGCACACCTGTGAGCACATCACCTGCATACGGGACAGGGAGTGTCACGTACGGCACACCTGTGAGCACATCACCTGCATACGGGACAGGGAGTGCCACGTACGGCACACCTGTGAGCACATCACCTGCATACGGGACAGGGAGTGCCACGTACGGCACACCTGTGAGCACATCACCTGCATACGGGACAGGGAGTGTCACGTACGGCACACCTGTGAGCACATCACCTGCATACGGGACAGGGAGTGCCACGTACGGCACACCTGTGAGCACATCACCTGCATACGGGACAGGGAGTGCCACGTACGGCACACCTGTGAGCACATCACCTGCATACGGGACAGGGAGTGCCACGTACGGCACACCTGTGAGCACATCACCTGCATACGGGACAGGGAGTGCCACGTACGGCACACCTGTGAGCACATCACCTGCATACGGGAGAGGGAGTGCCCCGTACGGCACACCTGTGAGCACATCACCTGCATACGGGAGATTGTGCCACGTACGGCACACCTGTGAGCACATCACCTGCATACGGGACAGGGAGTGCCACGTACGGCACACCTGTGAGCACATCACCTGCATACGGGAGATTGTGGCACGTACGGCACACCTGTGAGCACATCACCTGCATACGGGACAGGGAGTGTCACGTACGGCACACCTGTGAGCACATCACCTGCATACGGGACAGGGAGTGCCACGTACGGCACACCTGTGAGCGCATCACCTGCATACGGGACAGGGAGTGTCACGTACGGCACACCTGTGAGCGCATCACCTGTATACGGGACAGGGAGTGCCACGTACGGCACACCTGTGAGCGCATCACCTGTATACGGGACAGGGAGTGCCACGTACGGCACACCTGTGAGCGCATCACCTGCATACGGGACAGGGAGTGTCACACGGCACACCTGTGAGCGCATCACCTGCATACGGGACAGGGAGTGCCACGTACGGCACACCTGTGAGCACATCACCTGCATACGGGACAGGGAGTGCCACGTACGGCACACCTGTGAGCACATCACCTGCATACGGGAGAGGGAGTGCCACGTACGGCACACCTGTGAGCACATCACCTGCATACGGGACAGGGAGTGCCACGTACGGCACACCTGTGAGCACATCACCTGCATACGGGACAGGGAGTGCCACGTACGGCACACCTGTGAGCGTGTCACCTGCATACGGGACATGGAGTGCCACGTACGGCACACCTGTGAGCACATCACCTGCATACAGGAGAGGGAGTGTCACGTACGGCACACCTGTGAGCGCATCACCTGCATACGGGACAGGGAGTGTCACGTACGGCACACCTGTGAGCGCATCACCTGCATACGGGACAGGGAGTGCCACGTACGGCACACCTGAGAGCACATCACCTGCATACGGGACAGGGAGTGCCACATACGGCACACCTGTGAGCACATCACCTGTATACGGGAGATTGTGGCACGTACGGCACACCTGTGAGCACATCACCTGCATACGGGACAGGGAGTGGCACGTACGGCACACCTGTGAGCGCATCACCTGCATACGGGACAGGGAGTGGCACGTACGGCACACCTGTGAGCACATCACCTGCATACGGGACAGGGAGTGGCACGTACGGCACACCTGTGAGCACATCACCTGCATACGGGACAGGGAGTGCCACGTACGGCACACCTGTGAGCGCATCACCTGCATACGGGACAGGGAGTGGCACGTACGGCACACCTGTGAGCGCATCACCTGTATACGGGACAGGGAGTGGCACGTACGGCACACCTGTGAGCACATCACCTGCATACGGGACAGGGAGTGTCGCGTACGGCACACCTGTGAGCACATCACCTGCATACGGGACAGGGAGTGGCACGTACGGCACACCTGTGAGCACATCACCCACATACGGGACAAGGTTTAATACATGTCCATCTTTCACCTTCGCAAAGGTCCCTCAAATCTCCCCTCAATCCTTCCCCAATATACCACCGGTCACGGACGGCACACAAGTGAGCACGTGACTTAGATCTGCAATCACGGTTAATATACACGGCTACTCTAGCCAACTCACCTTTAACCTGCACAAGGTACTTTCAATGAGTTAATATTAACCCCTTCCCGAGCAAATATACAAATAAAAGATATATTCATTTTATATCTGCCAGGGTTCCAGGTCCATGTATAAAATAAACGGATAAAACAGAAATCCCTAGGCAGTACCTTACCATATGTCATAGGTCCGGTCCCAGAGAGGTCACTGGAGTAGAAGAGAATTCACGTGTCTTATCCCAAACCACACCTCTGCCGAATTCTCATTTTCGATTCTAACGTATTAACATTTATACCCAGACCTTCTTGTATTGAAACACACACAAGCCCTACCCATTGTCCATTAAATCATTTACTTTGGTGACATTTTTGACTTAAGGACCCCCCCTGTACTATACTTCTAATAGAATATTTTGGGTTACATTACTGAGTGCTGTCACCTCTTTGCTGCTGGTAATGTATGCTATATATCACTCCTAACTTAATTTCCCTAATACAGACGCCATCTTCAAGGCTGCATATAAACGGTGACAACCTAACGTTTATTTTTCTCATGAGAAACAGTAATCTGTCCTTGGCCCCTGTTACCCAGGCAGTGTGATTTGTATAATCAACGATGACAGATATTCATTTGTAACTCATGAATTGCTGTCAGGCCCGTCATTTATTATATTTAATAAAGTCCTCTAGCCAAATGGTGACCTGTGTGAACCCCAATCCCTGAGATGCACAGGGGGTATCTCAGGAACGTTCATTTTCTTTGAGGCCGACAGACCAGGATCTGGCTATCGTCCCATGCCTTGTAATGTGTCTATCTCTCTCTCTCTCTCTCTCTCTCTCTGTTCTCCCCCCCCCCCCCCCAGAATAGGCATACAACGAAGTGTGGCCAATGTGTGTCTTTTTTCTTTGAAATGTCTAGCCACGGGTAGACACTTCAGATCTATATCAGAGGCATCACTCAGTAGGGCTTTTCTGATGCTTGAACGGTGCATGGCCATGCGTTCTTTCAGCATCCTTACTGTCTTCCCGATGTACAGCAATCCACAAGGACACTTAATAAAGTACACCACGAATTTTGACTCACAGTTCAGTTGTTGTTTGATTTTAATCGGTGCGCCACTATGCGGGTGGTTGTAACTAGGGCCCAGCTGCATATAGTGGCAGTTGTTGCAGCCATGACAGCGGTACGAACCAGGTTTTTTGGCTAACCAGGTGGTGGGTGTGGCATATTTGTCTATTGGATCAGATCCAGTGACCATGTCACCAATATTAGGTCCCCGACGAAAGCAGAATAGTGGTGGCTCTCTAGCAAATGCACCAATCCTCTCGTCGTTCTCCAGGATGCGCCAATTGCCCCGAATGCAACGCTTAATGCTGTTTGTAGCAGTACTGAATGTACTGACTATATTAAGCCTGTTGCTCACCGGTCTACCTGACGAAGGTGTCAATAGTTCACCCCTGTCAACCTGTCCAACCTTTAGCAAGGCAAAGTTGATGTCCTTGGCCGAATAGCCCCTCTCCCGAAAGCGTACGGCCATTAGAGCCAGGGCCCTTTGGGATTCTTCTGGATCAGTGGTAATTCTTTTCACTCGGAGGAGCTGGGAGTATGGGAGACCCCTCTTGAGTGGTACAGGATGGTGGCTGGCTGCACAAAGAAGGGAGTTCTTATCTGTACTCTTCCGGTAAATTCTAGTAGCCAGCGTGCCTCCAATTTTGTACACTATGGTATCTAGAAAAGCGATTTCCTGGTAGCTGCGGTTAAGGGTAAAACGGATTGTGGAGGGGATTTTGTTTAAATCAGAAACAAATGTCAGCAGCTCATCTTCACTGCCCGTCCACAGAATGAAGATGTCGTCAATATAGCGAAGGTATTTGACGATATGCCGCCCATGCGTGGTGTCAGTTAGTATGTGCAACCGTTCATACAAATCCATAAATAGATTAGCATATGACGGTGCCATATTTGAGCCCATGGCCGTACCCGTTAGTTGTAAGTAGTAGTGTTTCTCAAATTTAAAGAAGTTCTTATGGAGGATGACCTCAATGAGCAACATGAGAAAATCAACTGGTGGACCCTGTTCGACTCCATGTTCTTCCAATTTGGTGCGTACTGCTTCCAGGCCCCCTGCATGGGGAATGTTGGTGTACAAGCTGGACACATCTAGCGTAGCAAGAATACATTCTGCTGTGTTGACGGAAAGATGACTGAGCTGCTCAATGAAGTCCGTGGTGTCCTTGATGTATGAACCCATTCCAGCCACCAGTGGCTGTAGATAGAAGTCCACGAATTGCGAAAGGGGGTGGCACAGCGACCCACGGGCCGAGATGATAGGTCTGCCCGGTGGTGCAACTATAGATTTGTGTACTTTGGGTAGTGTGTATAATACTGGCATCATGGGGTGGTCCTGAGTCAGGAATTTACTGGTTTCTTCCGAGATCCAGGCATTATTCAAGCCCAATCGGATGATGCCATCAATCTCCTTCTTGTAGGCTATCGTCGGATCCCCCAGGAGGCGTCTATAATGATGTACAACTGCAAGTTGTTGCTCGATCTCCTGTTTATAGTATTGATAATTTAAAACCACAATCCCTCCACCTTTGTCTGCTGCTCTCACTATGATCTCCTTGTTCTCCCGTAGCATTTTCAGGGCAGCTCTCTCCTCTCTCGATGTATTAAAGAAGCTGGTCTTGTGATTCTTCAGAATTTTCCGTGTGTCTTTAGTCACCAAGTTCATAAATGCAGCTATATTGGGATTCAGTGAGTGCATCCTGGAGAACGACGAGAGGATTGGTGCATTTGCTAGAGAGCCACCACTATTCTGCTTTCGTCGGGGACCTAATATTGGTGACATGTTCACTGGATCTGATCCAATAGACAAATATGCCACACCCACCACCTGGTTAGCCAAAAAACCTGGTTCGTACCGCTGTCATGGCTGCACCAACTGCCACTATATGCAGCTGGGCCCTAGTTACAACCACCCGCATAGTGGCGTACCGATTAAAATCAAACAACAACTGAACTGTGAGTCAAAATTCGTGGTGTACTTTATTAAGTGTCCTTGTGGATTGCTGTACATCGGGAAGACTGTAAGGATGCTGAAAGAACGCATGGCCATGCACCGTTCAAGCATCAGAAAAGCCCTACTGAGTGATACCTCTGATATAGATCTGAAGTGTCTACATGTGGCTAGACATTTCAAAGAAAAAAGACAGACATTGGCCACACTTCGTTGTATGCCTATTCTGCAGGTTCCAGTCCCCCCCCCGTGGGGGTGACAGGGGCAGGACTTTGCTTAAACAGGAAGCAAGGCTTATCTATGAACTAAGGACTATGACACCTGGTGGCCTAAATGAGGAGCTTTCACTTAGCTGCTTTCTGTAGTTGTCTTTTTGCTTTGACTTAGTTTTACATTATGCCTTGTATATGTTTGTCACTCATTCTCTGTTGCATCACTCCCTCTGCACTTTTGCACTTCCTTTGTCCTTATATACTATGGTGATGCTATGCGCTCCTGTGATCTATACCTCTATCTGTCCCCCTGTGGTTTACCTCAACGCTCTGTGTTTTACTACTCTGCTTAGCCCCTTTTTTTTGCTGTCAGTGTGTGGGTTACTGTGCACCGAGGCGGTTTTACAGACTGCGCATGCGAGATTTGCGCTGCCGGTATCTCTGGTTGCCTGGGAGAGTTAATGAGGCATCTGCGCACAGCTGTGATGCGCGGCGCACTCTCCTTGCTGGCGTCCCGGCAGACAATGTGTTTTGGCCCACTGCGCATGCGCGGCGCGCGACGTTCCCCCGCACGGGCAGTAGACTCTGGGACCAGTGTCTCAGGGTGTCTCTCTCCTAATAGTTTAAGTGTTTACTCTGATGTCATGATGAATCAATTAGTTATTCAGGTAATAGGGGAGGGGGCATGGAGCACAGCTATGTTGCATATTATGTCTGATTGCTTGTTGGTGATTGGTTCCCTTTGTTTGCATTGCACTATGGGTGAGGGTATATATGTTTGGTCACTTACACTTGTGGGTTGCACGGCCCTGAGGAAGGTCTTTCTGTGGGACCGAAACGTTGGCTTACGTGTATTTCATGTTGTGAATATAGACTTTTGGATTAACCCCGAGCGGTCTGCTGTCTCTTTACTGGTCTTTGGATTGGTTCGTATCATATTTACTCTCTATGGGACTAGCATCTGCTATTACTACATCTTCAATTACAGTGTGCTGACTGAATTTCATGTGTGTATATATATATATATATATATATATATATATATATATATATATATATATATGTCACTTTTAGTGGGCAGTGATACACGCCCCCAACCCCGCCCCCTCCCCCCAATTAAGCCCTATTTATAGATCAGCACAGACACAGGAAGGGTCTTTGACCTGTCCTAAAAATACAAGCTATTGGGTTTAAGACTAACTGCAACCACATTAACATCTGAAGCACCAGACTGATTAAAATAGTTAAGAAAGAAAAAAATGATCGATATCAGCGCTGCTCCTTGGGATGACAGACTCACCAGGTAGGTAATAAAATCAATTTATTAAATCGACATAAAACAGATACTAGAACATAACAAAAAAATGTGTTATGTTCTAGTATCTGTTTTATGTAGATGTAATAAAGTGATTTTATTACCTACCTGGTGAGTCTGTCATCCCAAGGAGCAGCGCTGATATCGATCATTTTTTCTTTGTTACTTCTGGATCGTGTTCGCGCAGGAAGTGCGTCATTACCCTTTCAGGTATCACAAGACCAGGAGACACAGAGGGGACGGACTCTCATGAGCTGTGTGAGCTCCATCCGTGGGCTGCTGCAATTGCGGCCGCTGGCCCCACATGGGAAGCGGGTCTGCAAGTGGCCCTCACCCCGCATCTTCAAAAGGTCTTTTTTCCTGCTCTGCACTTATATCTTATTTGGCTACCAGCTGTGGGGGTCAACCTTGAGTGGACAGACGGTTCCTTTGGATATCTGATTAAAATAGTTATTATTCCCCGCCATTTTTATTACACTGGGGCTGAAGGGGGAGAAGAGGTGCAGAGGCCAAAGGGAGAGTGACGAGGGGGTGGAGATTGGGCCGGGCAGCATGTGGCCCAGCAGAGGGGTGGCTGTGTATCCTGCCGGCTGTGGAAGCCGTAGCTGAGCTCTTGCTGGTTGGCGCTGCTCCCATTGGCCCTATCTTATTTCACTCCAAGTCCTAAAATTCTCCTCCAGCCACGATTGTCCATTGCAGGCGAGGCCTCGCATCCTGATTGGTTTCCATGCAGCAGCCGCGCTGTGATTGGTCGCCAGCCCGTATGGCAGCGGGGACTCTATATAAGGGGAACCCGATCAGCGCTGCGGGTCTCAGTCTGATCCTGACGTGGGGGTGAACTAAGCGGTGCGCTCCGAGGCTGTGCCGGAGACCCCCGAGAACGAGGCTGTGCCGGAGACCCCCGAGAACGAGGCTGTGCCGGAGACCCCCGAGAACGAGGCTGTGCCGGAGATCACCGAGAACGAGGCTGTGCCGGAGAACACCGAGAACGAGGCTGTGCCGGAGACCCCCGAGAACGAGGCTGTGCCGGAGACCCCCGAGAACGAGGCTGTGCCGGAGAACCCCGAGAACGAGGCTGTGCCGGAGACCCCCGAGAACGAGGCTGTGCCGGAGACCCCCGAGAACGAGGCTGTGCCGGAGACCCCCGAGAACGAGGCTGTGCCGGAGATCACGGAGAACGTGGCTGTGCCGGAGATCACGGAGAACGAGGCTGTGCCGGAGACCCCCGAGAACGAGGCTGTGCCGGAGACCCCCGAGAACGAGGCTGTGCCGGAGACCCCCGAGAACGAGGCTGTGCCGGAGACCCCCGAGAACGAGGCTGTGCCGGAGACCCCCGAGAACGAGGCTGTGCCGGAGACCCCCGAGAACGAGGCTGTGCCGGAGACCCCCGAGAACGAGGCTGTGCCGGAGACCCCCTAGAACGAGGCTGTGCCGGAGATCATGGAGAACGAGGCTGTGCCGGAGATCACGGAGAACGAGGCTGTGCCGGAGATCATGGAGAACGAGGCTGTGCCGGAGACCCCCGAGAACGAGGCTGTGCCGGAGATCATGGAGAACGAGGCTGTGCCGGAGACCCCCGAGAACGAGGCTGTGCCGGAGATCACGGAGAACGCGGCTGTGCCGGAGATCACGGAGAACGCGACTGTGCCGGAGATCACGGAGAACGAGGCTGTGCCGGAGATCACGGAGAACGAGGCTGTGCCGGAGATCACGGAGAACGAGGCTGTGCCGGAGATCACGGAGAACGAGGCTGTGCCGGAGATCACGGAGAACGAGGTTGGGAGCCTAATCAAGCGGGAGATCAAAAGTGCTTCTGTGCTACGCTCGCCCCTGTACTCCCTGTGTAGGTGACTGCACGCGCTGATTGTCTTCTGCGTTGTGTGCCGGCTCCGGTCAGAATAAATACTCTTTATTGAACTGCTTTGTCCGGCCTAGTACCGTGAACCCGTATTAAGTTCTGGGCTCCCAGTGGCAACCGACACACACCTTCCCAAAAAAGCAGACGACACGAAGATTGGGACAGGTTTATTACAGAGACAGGAGCAGAGAGGTCAGAGGTCAGATACTCAGAAAACTGACCCCACCCACCAACATAGGGCCCCCTCTCAAGTTCAGACGCTGCCCTCAGATCACAAGCTGACACCCCAAGACATCCCCCTCCCCATTTACACCTCATACACACACACCACCCACACACACACACACACACACACACACAACATCCCTCACACAACCCTCATATACACACACATCCTACACTCTCCTTCATACACACTCACACACTCACACCCACACTGTCCTGTCCCTCCCCCCACACTTGTGATAAGAGCCAGCGGTCAGTATCTCCTCCTCCCCTCACAATTACCAGGGGCTACCAAGAAGAGGAGGAGCTGGCAGGGCTGAATTCGGACTCCAGGGGGGGTGTGCGCAGGTCCTCGGGGTAAAACTCAGCCTGGCGGTGCTCCCAGACGCGCAGACTGCAGTCCCACTGAGGGGGGGGAAGGGAGAGAGACATGAAAGAGGGTGGAGGGAGAGAGACATTAAAGAGGGTGGAGGGAGAGAGACATGAAGGAAGCAGAGTAATGAGACAGAGATTAGAGCTTCTGTGCAATGTCCCATCTCACCCCCTCACCCCCTCACTCCACAGCAACCCAACCCCCGGGCAGTCTCGCTCCCTCCTCTCCACTCACCGAGCTGCTCACAAGGTTGTTATCACATGGGTGCCAGCTCACATCTCGCACACAGGCTTTGTGATTGGTCAGTTTCTTCACTACCTGGCCCGTTAACAAGTCGTAAACTGAGGAGAGCAAGAGAGGGCGACACTGAGAAGTGAGGAGGGGTGGATGTTACGGGGGGGTAGAGGCAGGGGTGGGTGTGGAGGGGGGGAGAGGCAGGGGTGGGTGTGGAGAAGGGGAGAGGCAGGGGTGGGTGTGGAGGGGGGGAGAGGCAGGGGTGGGTGTGGAGGGGGGGAGAGGCAGGGGTGGGTGTGGAGGGGGGGAGAGGCAGGGGTGGGTGTGGAGGGGGGGAGAGGCAGGGGTGGGTGTGGAGGGGGGGAGAGGCAGGGGTGGGTGTGGAGGGGGGGAGAGGCAGTCGGGGTGTGAGGGGAGAGGCAGGGGGTGTGTGAGGGGAGAGGCAGGGGTGGGTGTGGAGGGGGGGGGGAGAGGCAGGGGTGGGTGTGGAGGGGGGGGGGAGAGGCAGGGGTGGGTGTGGAGGGGGGGGGGAGAGGCAGGGGTGGGTGTGGAGGGGGGGGGGAGAGGCAGGGGTGGGTGTGGAGGGGGGGAGAGGCAGGGGTGGGTGTGGAGGGGGGGAGAGGCAGGGGTGGGTGTGGAGGGGGGGAGAGGCAGGGGTGGGTGTGGAGGGGGGGAGAGGCAGGGGTGGGTGTGGAGGGGGGGAGAGGCAGGGGTGGGTGTGGAGGGGGGGGAGAGGCAGGGGTGGGTGTGGAGGGGGGGAGAGGCAGGGGTGGGTGTGGAGGGGGGGAGAGGCAGGGGTGGGTGTGGAGGGGGGGGGAGAGGCAGGGGTGGGTGTGGAGGGGGGGGAGAGGCAGGGGTGGGTGTGGAGGGGGGGGAGAGGCAGGGGTGGGTGTGGAGGGGGGGGAGAGGCAGGGGTGGGTGTGGAGGGGGGGGAGAGGCAGGGGTGGGTGTGGAGGGGGGGGAGAGGCAGGGGTGGGTGTGGAGGGGGGGGAGAGGCAGGGGTGGGTGTGGAGGGGGGGGGAGAGGCAGGGGTGGGTGTGGAGGGGGGGGAGAGGCAGGGGTGGGTGTGGAGGGGGGGGAGAGGCAGGGGTGGGTGTGGAGGGGGGGGAGAGGCAGGGGTGGGTGTGGAGGGGGGAGATGCAGGGGGGGTGTGAGGGGAGGGGCGGGGTGTGAGGGGAGGGGCGGGGGTGTGAGGGGAGGGGCGGGGGTGTGTGAGGGGAGAGGCGGGGGTGTGGAGGGGGGAGAGGCAGGGGTGGGTGTGGAGGGGGGGGGAGAGGCAGGGGTGGGTGTGGAGGGGGGGGGAGAGGCAGGGGTGGGTGTGGAGGGGGGGGGAGAGGCAGGGGTGGGTGTGGAGGGGGGGGGGGAGAGGCAGGGGTGGGTGTGGAGGGGGGGGAGAGGCAGGGGTGGGTGTGGAGGGGGGGGAGAGGCAGGGGTGGGTGTGGAGGGGGGGAGAGGCAGGGGTGGGTGTGGAGGGGGGGGAGAGGCAGGGGTGGGTGTGGAGGGGGGGGAGAGGCAGGGGTGGGTGAGGCAGGGGTGGGTGTGGAGGGGGGGGAGAGGCAGGGGTGGGTGTGGTGGGGGGGGAGAGGCAGGGGTGGGTGTGGTGGGGGGGGAGAGGCAGGGGGTGTGAGGGGAGAGGCAGGGGGTGGGGGTGTGAGGGGAGAGGCAGGGGGTGCGGGGTGTGAGGGGAGAGGCAGGGGGTGCGGGGTGTGAGGGGAGAGGCAGGGGGTGCGGGGTGTGAGGGGAGAGGCAGGGGGTGCGGGTGTGAGTGGAGAGGAAGGGGGTGCGGGGTGTGAGGGGAGAGGCAGGGGGTGCGGGGTGTGAGGGGAGAGGCAGGGGGTGTGAGGGGAGAGGCAGGGGGTGTGAGGGGAGAGGCAGGGGGTGCGGGGTGTGAGGGGAGAGGCAGGGGGTGCGGGGTGTGAGGGGAGAGGCAGGGGGTGCGGGTGTGAGGGGAGAGGCAGGGGGTGCGGGGTGTGAGGGGAGAGGCAGGGGGTGTGAGGGGAGAGGCAGGGGGTGCGGGGTGTGAGGGGAGAGGCAGGGGGTGCGGGGGTGAGGGAAGCGGCAGGGGGGGGTGAGGGGAGCGGCAGGGGGGGGGTGAGGGGAGCGGCAGGGGTTGCGGGGGGTGAGGGGAGAGGCAGGGTGTGAGGGGAGAGGCAGGGTGTGAGGGGAGAGGCAGGGTGTGAGGGGACAGGCAGGGTGTGAGGGGAGAGGCAGGGGGTGCGGGGTGTGAGGGGAGAGGCAGGGGGTGCGGGGGGTGAGGGGAGTGGCAGGGGGGGGTGAGGGGAGCGGCAGGGGGGGGTGAGGGGAGGGGTGAGGGGAGCGGCAGGGGGTGCGGGGGGTGAGGGGAGCGGCAGGGGGGGGGTGAGGGGAGCGGCAGGGGGTGGGGGGTGTGAGGGGAGAGTAAGGGGGTGGGGGGTGTGAGGGGAGCGGCAGGGGGGGGGTGAGGGGAGCGGCAGGGGGTGCGGGGGGTGAGGGGAGCGGCAGGGGGGGGTGAGGGAAGCGGCAGGGGGTGGGGGGTGTGAGGGGAGAGTAAGGGGGTGGGGGGGGGTGAGGGGAGCGGCACCCCCCCTGCAGCGCCCCCGCGGGTACTCACCCACCACCCTGCCGGTGGAGCAGCCGCTGTACACATACTGCTGCCCGGTGCTGTACGCCGGGGAGAAGCGACATCGGATCAGCGTGCGCAGGACGCCGTGGCCGCGATATGTCATTAGGGACGTGTCCCCGGGGAGCCGCTTCTTCCTGAGAGCTGAGAGCGGGAGATCTTCATTTAAGCGCCGGACAGGGGCACGGGGGGAGCACGCACAGGGACACGGGGGGAGCACGCACAGGGACACGGGGGGAGCACGCACAGGGGACACGGGGGGAGCACGCACAGGGACACGGGGGGAGCACGCACAGGGACACGGGGGGAGCACGCACAGGGGACACGGGGGGAGCCCACACAGGGACACGGGGGGAGCCCACACAGGGACACGGGGGGAGCACGCACAGGGGACACGGGGGGAGCACGCACAGGGACATGGGGGGAGCCCACACAGGGACACGGGGGGAGCACGCACAGGGACACAGGGGGAGCACGCACAGGGGCACGGGGGGAGCACGCACAGGGACACGGGGGGGAGCCCGCACAGGGAGACACGGGGGGGGAGCCCGCACAGGGAGACACGGGGGGAGCACGCACAGGGACACGGGGGGAGCACGCACAGGGGACACGGGGGGAGCCCGCACAGGGACACGGGGGGAGCCCACACAGGGACACGGGGGGAGCCCACACAGGGACACGGGGGGAGCCCACACAGGGACACGGGGGGAGCACGCACAGGGACACGGGGGGAGCCCACACAGGGACACGGGGGGAGCCCACACAGGGACACGGGGGGAGCACGCACAGGGACACGGAGGGGGAGCACGCACAGGGACACGGGGGGAGCACGCACAGGGACACGGAGGGGGAGCACGCACAGGGACACAAGGGGAGCACGCACAGGGACACGGGGGGGAGCACGCACAGGGACACGGGGGGGAGCCCGCACAGGGAGACACGGGGGGGAGCCCGCACAGGGAGACACGGGGGGAGCACGCACAGGGAGACACGGGGGGAGCACGCACAGGGGACACGGGGGGAGCACGCACAGGGGACACGGGGGGAGCACGCACAGGGGACACAGGGGGAGCACGCACAGGGACACGGGGGGAGCCCGCACAGGGAGACACGGGGGGAGCACGCACAGGGACACGGGGGGAGCACGCACAGGGACACGGGGGGAGCACGCACAGGGGACACGGGGGGAGCACGCACAGGGGCACGGGGGGAGCACGCACAGGGGTCACGGGGGGAGCACGCACAGGGGCACGGGGGGAGCACGCACAGGGGCACGGGGGGAGCACGCACAGGGGACACGGGGGGAGCACGCACAGGGGCACGGGGGGAGCCCGCACAGGGACACGGGGGGAGCCCGCACAGGGACACGGGGGGAGCCCGCACAGGGGAACGGGGGGAGCACGCACAGGGGACACGGGGGGAGCACGCACAGGGGACACGGGGGGAGCACGCACAGGGGAGCCCGCACAGGGACACGGGGGGAGCCCGCACAAGGGACACGGGGGGAGCCCGCACAGGGACACGGGGGGAGCCCGCACAGGGACACGGGGGGAGCACGCACAGGGACACGGGGGGAGCACGCACAGGGACACGGGGGGAGCCCGCACAGGGGCACGGGGGGAGCCCGCACAGGGACACGGGGGGAGCCCGCACAGGGACACGGGGGGAGCCCGCACAGGGACACGGGGGGAGCCCGCACAGGGACACGGGGGGAGCCCGCACAGGGACACGGGGGGAGCCCGCACAGGGACACGGGGGGAGCACGCACAGGGACACGGGGGGAGCCCGCACAGGGACACGGGGGGAGCCCGCACAGGGACACGGGGGGAGCCCGCACAGGGACACGGGGGGAGCACGCACAGGGACACGGGGGGAGCACGCACAGGGACACGGGGGGGGGGAGCCCGCACACGGAACATGGGGGGAGCCCGCACAGGGGACGCGGGGGGGGAGCCCGCACAGAGGACACGGGGGGGGGGAGCCCGCACAGGGACACGGGGGGGGGGGGGGGAGCCCGCACAGGGGACACGGGGGGGGGGGGGGAGCCCGCACAGGGGACACGGGGGGGGGGGGGAGCCCGCACAGGGGACACGGGGGGGGGAGCCCGCACAGGGGACACGGGGGGGGGATCCCGCACAGGGACATGGGGGGGGGGATCCCGCACAGGGGACATGGGGGGGGGGGAGCCCGCACAGGGGACACGGGGGGGGTGGGAGCCCGCACAGGGGACACGGGGGGGGGAGCCCGCACAGGGGACACGGGGGGGAGCCCGCACAGGGGACACGGGGGGGGGGGGGGAGCCCACACAGGGGACATGGGGGGGGGGGGGAGCCCGCACAGGGGACACGGGGGGGGAGCCCGCACAGGGCACACGGGGGGGGGGAGCCCGCACAGGGGACACGGGGGGGGGTGGGAGCCCGCACAGGGGACACGGGGGGGGGGGGAGCCCGCACAGGGGACACGGGGGGGGGGGGGAGCCCGCACAGGGGACACGGGGGGGGAGCCCGCACAGGGACACGGGGGGGGAGCCCGCACAGGGACACGGGGGGGGAGCCCTGTATAAAAGGGGGCAGGCTCCCTCTCCCTGTATAAAAGGGGGCAGGGTTCCCTCTCCCTGTATAGAAAGGGGCGGGGGTCGCTCCCTCTCCCTGTATAAAAGGGGGCAGGGTTCCCTCTCCCTGTATAGAAAGGGGCGGGGGTCCCTCTCCCTGTATATAAGGGGGCGGGGTCCCTCTCCCTGTATAAAAGGGGGCGGGTCCCTCTACCTGTATAAAAGGGGGCGGGGGTCCCTCTCCCTGTATAAAAGGGGGCGGGGTCCCTCTCCCTGTATAAAAGGGGGCGGGGTCCCTCTCCCTGTATAGAAGGGGGCGGGGGTCCCTCTCCCTGTATAGAAGGGGGCGGGGGGTCCCTCTCCTTGAATATAAGGGGGCGGGGGTCCCTCTCCCTGTATATAAGGGGGCGGGGGTCCCTCTCCCTGTATATAAGGGGGCGGGGGTCCCTCTCCCTGTATAGAAGGGGGCGGGGGTCCCTCTCCCTGTATAGAAGGGGGCGGGGGTCCCTCTCCCTGTATAGAAGGGGGCGGGGGTCCCTCTCCCTGTATAGAAGGGGGCGGGGGTCCCTCTCCCTGTATAGAAGGGGGCGGGGGTCCCTCTCCCTGTATAGAAGGGGGCGGGGGTCCCTCTCCCTGTATAGAAGGGGGCGGGGGTCCCTCTCCTTGAATATAAGGGGGCGGGGGTCCCTCTCCCTGTATATAAGGGGGCGGGGGTCCCTCTCCCTGTATATAAGGGGGCGGGGGTCCCTCTCCCTGTATAGAAGGGGGCGGGGGGTCCCTCTCCCTGTATAGAAGGGGGCGGGGGGTCCCTCTCCCTGTATAGAAGGGGGCGGGGGTCCCTCTCCCTGTATAGAAGGGGGCGGGGGTCCCTCTCCCTGTATAGAAGGGGGCGGGGGTCCCTCTCCCTGTATAGAAGGGGGCGGGGGGTCCCTCTCCCTGTATATAAGGGGGCGGGGGTCCCTCTCCCTGTATATAAGGGGGGCGGGGGGTCCCTCTCCCTGTATATAAGGGGGCGGGGGTCCCTCTCCCTGTATATAAGGGGGCGGGGGTCCCTCTCCCTGTATATAAGGGGGCGGGGGTCCCTCTCCCTGTATAGAAGGGGGCGGGGGTCCCTCTCCCTGTATAGAAGGGGGCGGGGGTCCCTCTCCCTGTATAGAAGGGGGCGGGGGTCCCTCTCCCTGTATAGAAGGGGGCGGGGGTCCCTCTCCCTGTATAGAAGGGGGCGGGGGTCCCTCTCCCTGTATAGAAGGGGGCGGGGGTTCCTCTCCCTGTATAGAAGGGGGCGGGGTCCCTCTCCCTGTATAGAAGGGGGCGGGGGGTCCCTCTCCCTGTATAGAAGGGGGCGGGGGTCCCTCTCCCTGTATAGAAGGGGGCGGGGGTCCCTCTCCCTGTATAGAAGGGGGCGGGGGTCCCTCTCCCTGTATAGAAGGGGGCGGGGGTCCCTCTCCCTGTATAGAAGGGGGCGGGGGTCCCTCTCCCTGTATAGAAGGGGGCGGGGGTTCCTCTTCCTGTATAGAAGAGGGCGGGGTCCCTCTCCCTGTATAAAAGGGGGCGGGGGGTCCCTCTCCCTGTATAGAAGGGGGCGGGGGTCCCTCTCCCTGTATAGAAGGGGGCGGGGGGGCCCTCTCCCTGTTTATAAGGGGGCGGGGGTCCCTCTCCCTGTATAGAAGGGGGCGGGGGTCCCTCTCCCTGTATAGAAGGGGGCGGGGGTCCCTCTCCCTGTATAGAGGGGGCGGGGGTCCCTCTCTCTGTATAGAAGGGGGCGGGGGTCCCTCTCCCTGTATAGAAGGGGGCGGGGGTCCCTCTCCCTGTATAAAAGGGGGCGGGGTCCCTCTCTCTGTATAAAAGGGGGCGGGGTCCCTCTCCCTGTATAGAGGGGGCGGGGGTCCCTCTCCCTGTATAGAAGGGGGCGGGGTCCCTCTCCCTGTATAGAAGGGGGCGGGGTCTCACCTCTCTTGGGCACTTGCTGCCAGCGATAGTCCCAGTTCTGTTGGGTCACTGCCCTGCGGGACGCCTCGAGTCCCTCGGGCCCGGACAGTCTTCGGATATCCCAGAGCTTAATACTCTGATCTTTGGAATTAGAAAGCAGATATCGGCCGTCCCCCTAATACAGAGAGAGAGAGAGATATACATATATTTACAGTATATACACATTATATATATATACATATACATATACAGAGAGAGAGAGAGATAGAGATATGAGAGAGAGATGTGAGACAGAGATAGAGAAGGTGGGCACTCACCTTGCTGTCTATGAAGGTGACCCCATCGTGATGTCCGGCTAACACACCCACAGGTTTGGGGTCATCTTCTCGCATAGTGCGGCGGTCCCACACCTTACACAGAGCGTCGTCTCCGCCAGAGAACAGGATGTGACAGCTCTCATCAGCAAACGAGACTGCGTTCACATCATCTTCGTGAGACGATATCTAAGGGGGAGAAGGACAGGATAAGGGGGAGGAGGAGAGAGCACGGGGGGGGAGGAGAGAGCACATGGGGGGAGGAGAGAGCACACGGGGGGAGGAGAGAGAAAACGGGGGAGGGGAGAGGAATGGAGGAGAGGAAAAGGAGGAGAGAAAATGGGGAGGGGGGGGGGGGGAGACCAGGTCTTTTAACACCATTTATATTTTAAGGGATCAATCACAGGGCAAAACAAGACAGTGATAAATAAGATGAGGTTTATTTTGGATAAATCCTCGGAAACACACCAGAATACAAAATACAAAAATATACACACTTACGGGGGTCTGGGGAATGAGATCTACCTTTCCTAGGAGCAGGGACCCACTTCAAATGGGTTTAACCTGTCCGCTTCTCTGCTTCAGGATATCAGAGTGCTGCACACAGCAGCCACTCTGACATGAACCTCCAGCTGGTCACAGTCCAACGCCACACTCCCTCCCAGAGTGTCTCTCAGATGGTCTCCACACTCCTTACCAGAGATGGACTTCAGATGAACTGATCAGCAGCGTTCCTTATATACCTCTTGGTGGCTATCCTTTAACATTGAGCAAGGCAGCCAGCCAAGAGAAACAGTGCCTGGGGCTCAGACCTTATAACTGATTCAATTAACTAAGCCCCTACCTTTGTTCTGATCTATTTCTATGGAGAGCTTCAACAGAGTGAATTACTTAGTCTTTCTCAATAGAAATGACAGTAGCAGTGGAGTATCTAATTTACTTTCTTGCATGTTAAATCTATCACCACACAATACCAACTACTATATCCAGCTGGGGGGAATTGCTAACACAGGCATAAATACAGACATAAGGAAAATATGTTCTCCCCCAGATATTAAATGACATTTGGTTGGATGAAACTTTACTAGGACAGCCAAGTTACATGTTTTTTAGGGGTAAATAGCAAGGATTTCTCTTTATTAGGTCCCCAGCTACCCATACCTTCACAGGGAGGAGAGAGGAAACGGGGGGAGGAGAGAGGAAACGGGGGGGAGGAGAGAGGAAACAGGGGGGTGAGGAGAGAGGAAACAAGGGGGAGGAGAGGGGAAACAAGGGGGGAGGAAAGATAGAACGGTGGGAGGATGACAGAATAGAGGGGGAGGAGAGAATATAGGGGAGGTCTTCACACCTTCAGTATCCTGCGGTTCTGCTCCCGGTCGCACACGTATACACATCCATCGTTGGCTCTGCAAGAGAGGAGCGCTCAGCACATATACCCATACCCCAACCCACGAACACACCCACCTATATACATCCAACATGACCTCGTGTACCCCATTTACTTACCCGCCCAGCACCTCCCGACCGTCAGACGAAACGGCAATAGAGAAAACTGCAAAACGGCGCTGTGAGGGGCTGCGGGGAGGAGGGGGAGAGAGACTGACAAAAAGGAGGGAGAGAGGGGAAGAGAGCGGAGGACAGAAGTGGGGGGGGGAGGGAGAGTTAGAGAGAGGGGTGAGTTAGAGGGAAGGACGGAGACGGGGGGAAATTAAGAGAGGGGTGAGTCAGAGGGATGGACGGAGGTGGGGGGAGAGTAAGAGAGAGGGGTGAGTTAGAGGGAAGGACGGAGGTGGAGGAGAGTTAGAGAGAGGGCAATAGAGGGAAGGATAGAGAGGAGGAGAGAGAGTTAGAGGCCCTATTGCTTATAGTGGGCAGAAAGACCAGTATTACCACACGCAGAAGTGGATACAGAGTAATCATTACTAACTGTGTTTTGTAGGGATTGGAGATAGATAGATAGATACACACACACACACACACACACACACACACACACGTTTGAAAAAGAAAGTACGCCCTCTTTGAATTCTATGGTTTTACATATCAGGACATAATAACAATCATCTGTTCCTTAGCACATCTTAAAATGAGGTAAATACAACCTCAGATGAACAACAACACATGACATATTACACCGTGTCATGATTTATTTAAAGCCAAAATGGAGAAGCCACGTGTGAAAAACTAAGTACACCCTTACTGCTTCCATAGGAATTAAGATGCAAAGTTGCATCTGAACAAACCACAAGACTTCTGGAACAATGTCCTTTGGACAGACGAGACCAAAGTGGAGATGTTTGGCCATAATGCACAGCGCCAACGTTTGGCGAAAACCAAACACAGCATATCAGCACAAACACCTCATACCAACTGTCAAGCACGGTGTTGGAGGGGTGATGATTTGGGCTTGTTTTTGCAGCCACAGGACCTGGGAACCTTGCAGTCATTGAGTCGACCATGAACTCCTCTGTATACCAAAGTATTCTAGAATCAAATGTTAGGCCATCTGTCCAACAGCTAAATCTTGGCTGAAATTGGGTCATGCAACAGGACAATGATCCCAAGCACCCCAGCAAATCTACAACAGAATGGCTGAAAAAGAAAAGAATCAAGGTGTTGCAATGGCCCAGTCAAAGTCCAGACCTCAAGCCGATTGAAATGCTGTGGCGGGACCTTAAGAGAGCTGTACAACAACAAATGCCCACAAACAACAATGAACGGAAGCAACGTTGTAAAGAAGAGTGGGCCAAAATTCCACCACAACGATGTGAGAGACTGATAAAGTCCTACAGAAAACGATTACTTCAAGTTATTGCTGCTAAAGGTGGTTCTACAAGCTATTGAATCATAAGGTATACTTAGTTTTTCACACATGGCTTCTCCATTTTGTCTTTATTTTTGTTAAATAAATCATGACACGTGTAATATGTCATGTGTTGTTGTTCATCTGAGGTTGTATTTACCTAATTTTAAGACCTGCTAAGGAACAGATGATTGTTATTATGTCCTGATATGTAAAACCATAGAATTCAAAGAGGGTGTACTTTCTTTTTCACACAACTGTATGTATATAGATATACATACACATATACACACCCACACATTTTCCCTAATTTCCGATTTGCACTCAATTTAAGATTACAATGGGAGATATGATGCAGTGTTTGAAACATGTGGGGTGAATTATATTAAAACAAATAATAAATCAACATGGAGAACATACAGATATACACAGAGGACAAATCACTATATATATGATGGGGTTTTGTGTGTGTGTGTATGGTATGTGTTCTTTATTCTATCCTTCTGTGGTATAACCTGTATACACTATGAGAGATATCTCTGTGTGCTCTTCTATATTTAGTTATATTGGAGATTTAGACACACACACCTTTGCAGAAGTATTCACCCCCTACCAATAATGTCACGTTATTGAATTGCAGATAATGTGTGCACAGTTTTTCAAACTATTTTTATTCAAAGCTACAAAGCTGTAGGGCCCTGTTATATGAGAAGGTTAAATGTCAGCAAAGAAAATGTACTGGTTGCAGTATCCAGCCCCTTAAGTCAGAACTTGGTAGAAGCCCCTTTTGCAGTTATTACTGCTACGAGTCTTTTTGGATAGGTTTCTCCTAGCTTTGCACAGTAGGATGGGGACATTTCTGCCCATTCTTCACTGGAACATTGATCCAGTTCCGATAGGTTTGTCGGGGATCGTCGATGGACGGCAATCTTCAAGTCTCACCATAAATGTTCGATTGGATTCAAGTCAGGACTTTGACTGGGCCACTCAAGAACATTAATTCTCTTCTTGTCCCACCCCCCGTGTGGCTTTGGGTCATTGTCCTACGGAAATGTGAATTTCCTCCCCAGAGCCTGGGTTTTCCTCAAGGATTCGCTGATACTTTGCACCATCCATTCTCCCCTCTACCCTGACCAGCTTCCCAGTCGCTGCTGAAGAGAAGCGTCCCCAGAACATGATGTTGCCACCACCATGCTAAACAGCTGGGATGGTGCCGACTGGGTGATGTGCAGTGTTCACACATCAACATTAAGACGGTCCCTACACAAAGCTGGGCTGTATGGACGGGTGGCAAGAAAGGAGCCATTACTCAAGAAGACATGTGGAAAAAGGTTGTGTGGTCAGACGAGACAAAAATGTAACTTTTTGGTCTAAATTCCCAGCGTTACATGTGGCGCAAGCTCAACACTGCACATCACCCAGTCACCACCACCCCAACTGTCAGGCATGGTGATGGCAACATCATGTTCTGGGGAAGCTTCTCTTCAGCAGGGACTGGGAAGCTCGTCAGGATAGAGGGGAGAATGGATGGTGCAATGTACCGGCGAATCCTTGAGCAAAACCTGTTTGAGTACAGCCAGTCTGACACGGAGGGAGGAAATTCACATTTCCGCAGGACAATGGCCCGAAGCATAAAGTCAAAGCCACAGGGGGGGGGGAGGGGGGCGGACAAAAAGAGAATTCATGTGCAAAGCTACAGAAGTAGCAGGACATCCTGCCTCCGTGGGCGCGGCTGGGCTGAGGTCGATCGCGACCAAGGAAGTAGTAAGCTGCCCGGGAAGGATTAACTCAGAGGTGGTCCTTACTTCTGAATGGGACCATCGCCGAGTTACCTGGCCAGCCATGCGTCTGTAATCGCTACGCGGATGGGTCTCGGAGAGAAGCCGTCTCTCTGTCTGTCTTCCTGAGCCGCTATTACAGTGAACCAATGTTTCATTAGCTTTATTTACTGTATTGAAGCAGGGAGGTCTCCGGAGGTGAACCCCATTTATTTCAACTCCGAGGACCCCCTACTTCTGGAAATACAGACCTGTAGGGGGTGCCAGCTACCCCTAGGGAAGGGGTTGAATACTTATGCAACCAGTAGCTTTGAATCAAAACAAATTCTGCGTATCAATCTGCTCAATTGTCAAGGAAAAGATATACAACATAATGTTTTGATGGTATTAACACCTAGGAGGCCGAGTATAATCTTCCGGGGCACTTCAAACCTCCGTTGGAGGAAATGCGTCCACACAGGAGATCGTTAAATCACATCTGCTGGTTTTATCCCAAGACACAAAGATTCGGGATAAAGATCCAAAATGAAATGGGAGAACTTGTGGAAATCCCAATACCCCCTCCATCCGTTGGTAGTCATCCTTGCCAAGCCCAATCGGAAAACCCAACTCGGTCAGAAGGAAACTAGTTTCCCACATTCTAACCGCGGCACGGTGGAGAATCCCCTTGGCTCGAGAAAAAGGCGGAACAAAGATGAGGTGATGGAGATGGAGAGGTGAGACACACAGGCCTTCTCCAAGACCTCGGGCCCTGGATCCGTCGGTAAGGTGGGTGGGCCGATTAGTGTTAGGAACAGATGCTAAACACGGATGTGTAGAAGGCGTATGGGTTTTTAATAGTCGTGTAATTGAGCCAAACATGTATATGTTAACGTATTCACACTCCGAATTTCTGAAAGATGCAATACAGATGTCGTCGGGTGTGTCACCCTATTACCCCACCCCCCTTTTTTTCTTTTCTGTACCCACTTACCATGTTCAAATCAATACAAACTGTGCATACATTATTTGTAATTCAACAACTTGTGACATTGTTGGTAGGGGGTGAATTCTTCTGCAAGTGTGAGAGAGAGTGTGAGTGTGTATATACTGTATATGACAATACGTGAAGCTGATCCATGACACTCAAAGCTAAAGTCCTCCCTCTGGCAGCCAATAGAAAGCCGTGACATGGCAGTTTCTGATTGGGTGACATGGCCTTCTTGTCTTCCCCTTGTAAGTACAAAGTCTCGGGGAGTCCCAGAGCTGTAATTGAGGAGGTGAAGCCCCGGGGGACCCCTCGTTCATCACTTTAATATCCCAGCAGTACCTGAGATCCAGAGCTGTGTGCGTCTCCATGTCTCCGTAAATGCTACAGAGGTGAACTGAAAGCAGAGAAACACACGGAAGCGTTATATTACACACACACACACACCTGAATATACAGAGCTGTGCGATCCCCAAACGTATACCTGAATATACAGAGCTGTGCGATCCCCAAACGTATACCTGAATATACAGAGCTGTGCGATCCCCAAACGTATAACTGAATATACAGAGCTGTGCGATCCCCAAACGTATAACTGAATATACAGAGCTGTGCGATCCCCAAACGTATAACTGAATATACAGAGCTGTGCGATCCCCAAACGTATAACTGAATATACAGAGCTGTGCGATCCCCAAACGTATAACTGAATATACAGAGCTGTGCGATCCCCAAACGTATAACTGAATATACAGAGCTGTGCGATCCCCAAACGAATAGCTGAATATACAGAGCTGTGGGAGGCGATCCCCAAACGTATAACTGAATATACAGAGCTGTGCGATCCCCAAACGTATAACTGAGGATGTAAGAGGATGTAACTGTGATATGTGAGGAAGACGATGGAAGACAAAAGCTTAAAGAAGACGACGCAGCGACTTGTGATTGGGAAGAAGTCATCACACTCAAACAAGACGATGGATCAACAATAAAGGGCCGTGCACTTATCATAAAGAGAGTTTAGGATTTCTACATTAAATTGTACAGGAACACAGATAATACAGGGTGTGACCCAGCAGAGGACACGCGAGAAGAAACCACCAAGGATGTACCACGTGTCCTTCCAGAAGAAGTGGCAAAGGCAATAATATCCATAAAGAATGGGACGGCTCCCGGGGAAGAGGGAATAACAACTGAAATCTGGGAAGAAGCTGGAGAAGTAGAGAAAATCCTCGCACAACTCTTTCCATGCGGCTTGTGGAACAGGAACATCCCAGAACAATGGAGTAATGTCACAGTTATCCTCATCCCCAGGAGAGGAGACAGAGACCTCAAGAACTACAGACCAATCAGCCTACTTCCCAATCACTTACAGGGTTTATACGGAGATACTCACTAATCGGCTGCAGCAGTCCCGGGAGTTTCCCAGCCTGGAGAACACAATGTTGCACAATAATTTTTTTCCAAAGTAATGAATACGATCTACTGTACCAGGGATTCAAAGATTACAAAAAAGCATTCAATGCTCTCTATACCTCAGAAGTTTTAAAGGCATTAAGAACCATTAGATTACATGAAGATGCTATTAAAGATAAGTAAGGGAGTGCGGCCGGGAGACCCCGTGTCACCAGGATCAGTCAGGGAGTGCGGCAGGGAGACACCGTGTAACCAGGATCAGTACGGGTGTGTGGCAGGGAGACACCGTGTCACCAGGATCAGTCAGGGAGTGCGGCAGGGAGACACCGTGTAACCAGGATCAGTAAGGGTGTGTGGCAGGGAGACACCGTGTCACCAGGATCAGTAAGGGAGTGCGGCAGGGAGACACCGTGTCACCAGGATCAGTAAGGGTGTGTGGCAGGGAGACACCGTGTCACCAGGATCAGTACGGGTGTGTGGCAGGGAGACACTGTGTCACCAGGATCAGTAAGGGAGTGCGGCAGGGAGACACGGTGTCACCAGGATCAGTAAGGGAGTGCGGCATGGAGACACGGTGTCACCAGGATCAGTAAGGGAGTGCGGCAGGGAGACACTGTGTCACCAGGATCAGTAAGGGAGTGCGGCAGGGAGACACGGTGTCACCAGGATCAGTAAGGGAGTGCGGCAGGGAGACACCGTGTCTCCAGGATCAGTAAGGGAGTGCGGGAGGGAGGCACCGTGTCACCAGGATCAGTAAGGGAGTGCGGCAGGGAGACACCATGTCACCAGGATCAGTAAGGGAGTGCGGCAGGAAGAATCATGTCACCAGGATCAGTAAGGGAGCGCGGCAGGGAGACACCGTGTCACCAGGATCAGTAAGGGAGTGCGGCAGGGAGACACCGTGTCATCAGGATCAGTAAGGGAGTGCGGCAGGGAGACACCATGTCACCAGGATCAGTAAGGGAATGCGGCAGGGAGACACTGTGTCACCAGGATCAGTAAGGGAGCGCGGCAGGGAGACACCGTGTCACCAGGATCAGTAAGGGAGTGCGGCAGGGAGACACCGTGTCACCAGGGTCAGTAAGGGAGTGCGGCAGGGAGACACTGTGTCACCAGGATCAGTAAGGGAGTGCGGCAGGGAGACGCCTTGTCACCAGGATCAGTAAGGGAGTGCGGCAGGGAGACACCGTGTCACCAGGATCAGTAAGGGAGTGCGGCAGGGAGACACTGTGTCACCAGGATCAGTAAGGGAGCGCGGCAGGGAGACACGGTGTCACCAGGATCAGTAAGGGAGTGCGGCAGGGAGACACCGTGTCACCAGGATCAGTAAGGGAGTGCGGCAGGGAGACACCGTGTCACCAGGATCAGTAAGGGAGTGCAGCAGGGAGACTCCATGTCACCAGGATCAGTAAGGGAGTGCGGCAGGGAGACACCGTGTCACCAGGATCAGTAAGGGCGTGCGGCAGGGAGACACCGTGTCACCAGGATCAGTAAGGGAGTGCAGCAGGGAGAGACAATGTCACCAGGATCAGTAAGGGAGTGTGGCAGGGAGGCACCGTGTCACCAGGATCAGTAAGGGAGTGCGGCAGGGAGGCACCGTGTCACCAGGATCAGTAAGGGAGCGCGGCAGGGAGACACCGTGTCACCAGGATCAGTAAGGGAGTGCGGCAGGGAGACGCCGTGTCACCAGGATCAGTAAGGGAGTGCGGCAGGGAGACACCGTGTCACCAGGATCAGTAAGGGAGTGCGGCAGGGAGACACTGTGTCACCAGGGTCAGTAAGGGAGTGCGGCAGGGAGACACCGTGTCACCAGGATCGGTAAGGGAGTGCGGCAGGGAGACACCGTGTCACCAGGATCAGTAAGGGAGTGCGGCAGGGAGACACCGTGTCACCAGGATCAGTAAGGGAGTGCGGCAGGGAGACACCGTGTCACCAGGATCAGTAAGGGAGTGCGGCAGGGAGACACCGTGTCACCAGGATCAGTAAGGGAGTACGGCAGGGAGACACTGTCACCAGGATCAGTAAGGGAGTGCGGCAGGGAGACACCGTGTCACCAGGATCAGTAAGGGAGTGCGGCAGGGAGACACTGTGTCACCAGGATCAGTAAGGGAGCGCGGCAGGGAGGCACGGTGTCACCAGGATCAGTAAGGGAGTGCGGCAGGGAGACACTGTGTCACCAGGATCAGTAAGGGAGCGCGGCAGGGAGGCACGGTGTCACCAGGATCAGTAAGGGAGCGCGGCAGGGAGGCACGGTGTCACCAGGATCAGTAAGGGAGCGCGGCAGGGAGGCACGGTGTCACCAGGATCAGTAAGGGAGTGCGGCAGGGAGACACTGTGTCACCAGGATCAGTAACGGAGCGCGGCAGGGAGACACGGTGTCACCAGGATCAGTAAGGGAGTGCGGCAGGGAGACACCGTGTCACCAGGATCAGTAAGGGAGTACGGCAGGGAGACACCGTGTCACCAGGATCAGTAAGGGAGTGCGGCAGGGAGACACCGTGTCACCAGGATCAGTAAGGGAGTGCGGCAGGGAAACGCCATGTCACCAGGATCAGTGAGTGCGGCAGGGAGACACCGTGTCACCAGGATCAGTGAGTGCGGCAGGGAGACACCGTGTCACCAGGATCAGTAAGGGAGTGCGGCAGGGAGACACGGTGTCACCAGGATCAGTAAGGGAGTGCGGCAGGGAGACACGGTGTCATCAGGATCAGTAAGGGAGTGCAGCAGGGAGACACCGTGTCACCAGGATCAGTAAGGGAGTGCAGCAGGGAGACACCGTGTCATCAGGATCAGTAAGGGAGTGCGGCAGGGAGACACGGTGTCACCAGGATCAGTAAGGGAGTGCGGCAGGGAGACACGGTGTCACCAGGATCAGTAAGGGAGTGCGACAGGGAGACACGGTGTCATCAGGATCAGTAAGGGAGTGCGGCAGGGAGACATGGTGTCACCAGGGTCAGTAAGGGAGTGCGGCAGGGAGACACCGTGTCACCAGAATCAGTAAGGGAGTGCGGCAGGGAGACACTGTGTCACCAGGATCAGTAAGGGAGTGCGGCAGGGAGGCACCATGTCACAAGGATCAGTAAGGGAGTGTGGCAGGGAGACATGGTGTCACCAGGGTCAGTAAGGGAGTGCGGCAGGGAGACACCGTGTCACCAGGATCAGTAAGGGAGTGTGGCAGGGAGACTGTGTCACCAGGATCAGTAAGGGAGTGCGGCATGGAGACACTGTGTCACCAGGATCAGTAAGGGAGCGCGGCAGGGAGACACGGTGTCACCAGGATCAGTAAGGGAGTGCGGCAGGGAGACGCCGTGTCACCAGGATCAGTAAGGGAGCGCGGCAGGGAGACACGGTGTCATCAGGATCAGTGAGTGCGGCAGGGAGACACGGTGTCACCAGGATCAGTAAGGGAGCGCGGCAGGGAGACACCGTGTCACCAGGATCAGTGAGTGCGGCAGGGAGACACGGTGTCACCAGGATCAGTAAGGGAGTGCGGCAGGGAGACACCGTGTCACCAGGATCAGTAAGGGAGTGCGGCAGGGAGACACCGTGTCACCAGGATCAGTAAGGGAGTGCGGCAGGGAGACACCGTGTCACCAGGATCAGTAAGGGAGTGCGGCAGGGAAACGCCATGTCAACAGGATCAGTAAGGGAGTGCGGCAGGGAGACACGGTGTCACCAGGATCAGTAAGGGAGTGCGGCAGGGAGACACGGTGTCACCAGGATCAGTAAGGGAGTGCGGCAGGGAGACACCGTGTCACCAGGATCAGTAAGGGAGTGCGGCAGGGAGACACCGTGTCACCAGGATCAGTAAGGGAGTGCGGCAGGGAAACGCCATGTCAACAGGATCAGTAAGGGAGTGCGGCAGGGAGACACCGTGTCACCAGGATCAGTAAGGGAGTGCAGCAGGGAGACACCGTGTCACCAGGATCAGTAAGGGAGTGCGGCAGGGAGGCACCGTGTCACCAGGATCAGTAAGGGAGTGCGGCAGGGAGGCACCGTGTCACCAGGATCAGTAAGGGAGTGCGGCAGGGAGACACCGTATCACCAGGATCAGTAAGGGAGTGCGGCAGGGAGACACCGTGTCATCAGGATCAGTAAGGGAGTGCGGCAGGGAGACACCGTGTTACCAGGATCAGTAAGGGAGTGCGGCAGGGAGACACCGTGTTACCAGGGTCAGTAAGGGAGTGCGGCAGGGAGACGCCGTGTCACCAGGATCAGTAAGGGAGCGCGGCAGGGAGACACCGTGTCATCAGGATCAGTAAGGGAGTGCGGCAGGGAGACACCGTGTCACCAGGATCAGTAAGGGAGTGCAGCAGGGAGACACCGTCTCACCAGGATCAGTAAGGGAGTGCGGCAAGGAGACACCATGTCACCAGGATCAGTAAGGGAGTGCGGCAGGGAGACACCGTGTCACCAGGATCAGTGAGGGACTGCGGCAGGGAGACACGGTGTCACCAGGATCAGTAAGGGAGCGCGGCAGGGAGACACCGTGTCACCAGGATCAGTAAGGGAGCGCGGCAGGGAGACACCGTGTCACCAGGATCAGTAAGGGAGTGCGGCAGGGAGACACGGTGTCATCAGGATCAGTAAGGGAGTGCGGCAGGGAGACACCGTGTCACCAGGATCAGTAAGGGAGTGCGGCAGGGAGACACCGTGTCACCAGGATCAGTAAGGGAGTGCGGCAGGGAGACCGTGTCACCAGGATCAGTAAGGGAGTGCGGCAGGGAGACACCGTGTCACCAGGATCAGTAAGGGAGTGCGGCAGGGAGACACTGTGTCATCAGGATCAGTAAGGGAGTGCGGCAGGGAGACACTGTATCACCAGGATCAGTAAGGGAGTGCGGCAGGGAGACACTATATCACGAGGATCAGTAAGTGAGTGCGGGCAGGGAGACACTGTGTCATCAGGATCAGTAAGGGAGTGCGGCTGGGAGGCACCGTGTCACCAGGATCAGTAAGGGAGTGCGGCAGGGAGACACGGTGTCATCAGGATCAGTAAGGGAGTGCGGCAGGGAGACACGGTGTCACCAGGATCAGTAAGGGAGTGCGGCAGGGAGGCACCTTGTCACCAGGATCAGTAAGGGAGTGCGGCAGGGAGACGCCGTGTCACCAGGATCAGTAAGGGAGCGCGGCAGGGAGACACCGTGTCACCAGGATCAGTGAGTGCGGCAGGGAGACACGGTGTCACCAGGATCAGTAAGGGAGTGCGGCAGGGAGACACGGTGTCACCAGGATCAGTAAGGGAGTGCGGCAGGGAGACACCGTGTCACCAGGATCAGTAAGGGAGCGCGGCAGGGAGACACCGTGTCACCAGGATCAGTGAGTGCGGCAGGGAGACACGGTGTCACCAGGATCAGTAAGGGAGTGCGGCAGGGAGACACCGTGTCACCAGGATCAGTAAGGGAGTGCGGCAGGGAGACACCGTGTCACCAGGATCAGTAAGGGAGTGCGGGAGGGAGGCACCGTGTCACCAGGATCAGTAAGGGAGTGCGGCAGGGAGACACCGTGTCACCAGGATCAGTAAGGGAGTGCGGCAGGGAGACACGGTGTCATCAGGATCAGTAAGGGAGTGCGGCATGGAGACACCGTGTCACCAGGATCAGTAAGGGAGTGCGGCAGGGAGACACCGTGTCACCAGGATCAGTAAGGGAGTGCGGCAGGGAGACACTGTGTCACCAGGATCAGTAAGGGAGTGCGGCAGGGAGACACGGTGTCACCAGGATCAGTAAGGGAGTGCGGCAGGGAGATACTGTGTCACCAGGATCAGTAAGGGAGTGCGGCAGGGAGACACCGTGTCACCAGGATCAGTAAGGGAGTGCGGCAGGGAGACACCATGTCACCAGGATCAGTAAGGGAGTGCGGCAGGGAGACACTGTGTCACCAGGATCAGTAAGGGAGTGCAGCAGGGAGACACCGTGTCACCAGGATCAGTAAGGGAGTGCGGGAGGGAGGCACCGTGTCACCAGGATCAGTAAGGGAGTGCGGCAGGGAGACCCCGTGTCACCAGGATCAGTAAGGGAGTGCGGCATGGAGACACCGTGTCACCAGGATCAGTAAGGGAGTGCGGCAGGGAGACACTGTGTCACCAGGATCAGTAAGGGAGTGCGGCATGGAGACACGGTGTCACCAGGATCAGTAAGGGAGTGCGGCAGGGAGAC
This sequence comes from Ascaphus truei, assembly GCF_040206685.1. Taxonomy (NCBI): domain Eukaryota; kingdom Metazoa; phylum Chordata; class Amphibia; order Anura; family Ascaphidae; genus Ascaphus; species Ascaphus truei. The sequence goes on from NC_134495.1 coordinate 34,365,556, forward strand.
ACTGTGTCACCAGGATCAGTAAGGGAGTGCGGCAGGGAGACACGGTGTCACCAGGATCAGTAAGGGAGTGCGGCATGGAGACACGGTGTCACCAGGATCAGTAAGGGAGTGCGGCAGGGAGACACTGTGTCACCAGGATCAGTAAGGGAGTGCGGCAGGGAGACACGGTGTCACCAGGATCAGTAAGGGAGTGCGGCAGGGAGACACCGTGTCACCAGGATCAGTAAGGGAGTGCGGGAGGGAGGCACCGTGTCACCAGGATCAGTAAGGGAGTGCGGCAGGGAGACACCATGTCACCAGGATCAGTAAGGGAGTGCGGCAGGAAGAATCATGTCACCAGGATCAGTAAGGGAGCGCGGCAGGGAGACATGGTGTCACCAGGATCAGTAAGGGAGTGCGGCAGGGAGACACCGTGTCACCAGGATCAGTAAGGGAGCGCGGCAGGGAGACACCGTGTCACCAGGATCAGTAAGGGAGTGCGGCAGGGAGACACTGTGTCACCAGGATCAGTAAGGGAGCGCGGCAGGGAGACACCGTGTCACCAGGATCAGTAAGGGAGTGCGGCAGGGAGACACTGTGTCACCAGGATCAGTAAGGGAGTGCGGCAGGGAGACACCGTGTCACCAGGATCAGTAAGGGAGTGCGGCAGGGAGACACTGTGTCACCAGGATCAGTAAGGGAGTGCGGCATGGAGACACGGTGTCACCAGGATCAGTAAGGGAGTGCGGCAGGGAGACACTGTGTCACCAGGATCAGTAAGGGAGTGCGGCAGGGAGACACGGTGTCACCAGGATCAGTAAGGGAGTGCGGCATGGAGACACGGTGTCACCAGGATCAGTAAGGGAGTGCGGCAGGGAGACACTGTGTCACCAGGATCAGTAAGGGAGTGCGGCAGGGAGACACGGTGTCACCAGGATCAGTAAGGGAGTGCGGCAGGGAGACACCGTGTCTCCAGGATCAGTAAGGGAGTGCGGGAGGGAGGCACCGTGTCACCAGGATCAGTAAGGGAGTGCGGCAGGGAGACACCATGTCACCAGGATCAGTAAGGGAGTGCGGCAGGAAGAATCATGTCACCAGGATCAGTAAGGGAGCGCGGCAGGGAGACATGGTGTCACCAGGATCAGTAAGGGAGTGCGGCAGGGAGACACCGTGTCACCAGGATCAGTAAGGGAGCGCGGCAGGGAGACACCGTGTCACCAGGATCAGTAAGGGAGTGCGGCAGGGAGACACTGTGTCACCAGGATCAGTAAGGGAGCGCGGCAGGGAGACACCGTGTCACCAGGATCAGTAAGGGAGTGCGGCAGGGAGACACTGTGTCACCACAGCTCGTCACTGCAACACAAAAAATTGTTCAAGATATTGAGTTGGGAAGAAAAATGAATTATAAATCAACGGAGAATATTTGAGTCGCCTCCGACCTGCAGAGGACATTGATTGTTGCTGGAGATCTTCTGGGCTTGCGGCAAAAATAACAGAGAAGTCGCCGGAGCGAGTAAGAAAGTGGCCTCCGCGTGACGCTCAGCGACACCAAAGTGATGTTCTACAAATGTGACACCTCTGCGAAGATCGAAATAAATTGGAACCAGAAGAAGTGGAATACGATGTCTACTGTACCTCGGCCGGCGAATAACAATGGATGGGAAGATCTCTTGACGAAGCGAGTCGGACTCCAGAACCGCGCACGCTGTGCACTGGCGGACGTTGCCGGACTGCCGTGTGACCACACACACTGCGCTCACGAGGAGTGAGATTACTCCCCACGGTTTAGGAGACTGCCGCAGCCGTTCCGCTGGCACTTCGTCGCGACTCGCCTCTCCGCCGGCCACGTCGCCGGTACGGCACGTGACTAAGCTTACCCCTGACCCCAAAACCCCCTAATGTTAACCCCTAAAACTAACGCTACCCCCTACCTTAATAGCGAGTATACAAGAAGACAAGAGCAGTCTCCCACAGATCCCTTTTAACACTGCACAGACAGGCTAATAAAGTGTTAATAGGGGTATAATGCTCCCTGATATGTGTTTGCAAAAGCTGTAGGGGAAATCAAATGTAATCGCACCAAGTTCTATGGATAAACAATTACCAATAAAAGCCTAATAGGCGAAACAATAAAGAATTTATTCTAATTAGTGTAACATAACGACGCATAATCAATACACATAAAAACCATTAAAACACAAGGTGTGGGTGATAGCAGGAGACTAAATGCTATATTAGTGTCATATATAGTTCATGAAGTGAACCCTCCTGGTAAGCTCAGAGTCGGAGAGGGGAGTAAGGTGGGAGTAGATATAAGTATACACAGGTATAGGATGAATACTAATATTATATTCCGTGTCTCCTCCCTGAGTGAATAAAGGGTGTCGCACAGAGCCATGGAAGTTTGAGTTTGAAATAAATATTTTTCTCTCTCTCTCTCACAACCTTGAGGCGGAGATAAGCCGTTGTGAAAACTGGAATAAAGATTACAGTCGCTTCTCACATTTAAAGTGGTAGAAATACAGAGGACGGGTCTCACAGTCAAATGTACCCCGGTAACAAATACATAAACACAGGAGACCCTGAAAAGTTGCGTATATATTATAAAGATACGAGCTTGCATAATGATTTTTTTTAGCTGACAAACCAATGTTCTCATATTCATTTTGTTTATCTTATACGCATATGTCATGACGTACACCCCACCCCAAAAAGGGGGCGTGAGCTCTAGTATTAGGGTATAAATATATCTTGTAGGCCATAAACCTGTCAGGGAGATTTTTTCAAAGCTGCCTCCTTGTGCACTTGCATTTACAATAAAACTCACTTTGATTATTCTGCGAACCCTACGGTTTATTGACATATTATTTTACAACTTTCACACTCCCAATTTTCGTATTTATGAATACTTTACAACACGATTATTGACATCGTAAATACTTTACTGTACAATGCATACAATTGCACATTATTTCTAACGCGATCCGCTTATAACGCGGTGCGATTCTTTGGACTCCAAAGCGTTATAAGGGGGTTGAGCTGTATATAGTTACCAGAACCAGTCCGACGACAGAGACAGCACACAGAAGTTAAAAAAAACAATTGTATTTAAAGATACGCAGGACACAATAACCAACGTTTCGGTCCTCTGTCAGGGACCTTCCTCAGGGTAGTGAGCTTTGATTGAGGAGTGTATGGGCTGCAGCGGTTTGGATTTGTTGAAGGGGTACCGAGGAGTAGAGGGGGAGACCGAGGAGAAGGGAGTTAGAATAGTCGAGATGGGTGAAGACGAGGGAGAGGATGAGAAGTTTGGCCCAGGAGAGAGAAATGAGTGGACAAATGTCTCTTACGTTATATAGGTGGTAGCGACAGATGGTTGTGATTAAGGTGATGTATTGGGCAAAGAGGAGGGAAGAATCAAAGGAGACTCCACCTGTTCCAAGCAGAAGAGGAGGGGAACATGGTGAGGGGGGGAACATGGTGAGGGGGGGGGGGGGGAAGGTGAGGATTGGGGAGGATGGGAGGGAGAAGGAAGCATGAAAGTAGGTAACTTCAGTCTTATCTGGGTTAATTTGTAGGAAGTGGGAGGACATTCAGGTGGAAATGGCAGTAAGGCAGGAGGAGATACAGGTGGAAATGGCAGTAAGGCAGGAGGAGATACAGGTGGAAATGGCAGTAAGGCAGGAGGAGATACAGGTGGAAATGGCAGTAAGGCAGGAGGAGATACAGGTGGAAATGGCAGTAAGGCAGGAGGAGATACAGGTGGAAATGGCAGTAAGGCAGGAGGAGATACAGGTGGAAATGGCAGTAAGGCAGGAGGAGATACAGGTGGAAATGGCAGTAAGGCAGGAGGAGATACAGGTGGAAATGGCAGTAAGGCAGGAGGAGATACAGGTGGAAATGGCAGTAAGGCAGGAGGAGATACAGGTGGAAATGGCAGTAAGGCAGGAGGAGATACAGGTGGAAATGGCAGTAAGGCAGGAGGAGATCCAGGTGGAAATGGCAGTAAGGCAGGAGGACATCCAGGTGGAAATGGCAGTAAGGCAGGAGGAGATACAGGTGGAAATGGCAGTAAGGCAGGAGGAGATACAGGTGGAAATGGCAGTAAGGCAGGAGGAGATCCAGGTGGAAATGGCAGTAAGGCAGGAGGACATCCAGGTGGAAATGGCAGTAAGGCAGGAGGAGATACAGGTGGAAATGGCAGTAAGGCAGGAGGACATCCAGGTGGAAATGGCAGTAAGGCAGGAGGACATCCAGGTGGAAATGGCAGTAAGGCAGGAGGACATCCAGGTGGAAATGGCAGTAAGGCAGGAGGAGATACAGGTGGAAATGGCAGTAAGGCAGGAGGACATCCAGGTGGAAATGGCAGTAAGGCAGGAGGAGATACAGGTGGAAATGGCAGTAAGGCAGGAGGAGATACAGGTGGAAATGGCAGTAAGGCAGGAGGAGATACAGGTGGAAATGGCAGTAAGGCAGGAGGAGATACAGGTGGAAATGGCAGTAAGGCAGGAGGAGATACATGTGGAAATGGCAGAAAGGCAGGAGGACATCCAGGTGGAAATGGCAGTAAGGCAGGAGGAGATACAGGAGGAAATGGCAGAAAGGCAGGAGGAGATACAGGTGGAAATGGCAGTAAGGCAGGAGGAGATACAGGTGGAAATGGCAGTAAGGCAGGAGGACATCCAGGTGGAAATGGCAGTAAGGCAGGAGGAGATACAGGTGGAAATGGCAGTAAGGCAGGAGTACATCCAGGTGGAAATGGCAGTAAGGCAGGAGGAGATACATGTGGAAATGGCAGAAAGGCAGGAGGACATCCAGGTGGAAATGGCAGTAAGGCAGGAGGAGATACAGGAGGAAATGGCAGAAAGGCAGGAGGAGATACAGGTGGAAATGGCAGTAAGGCAGGAGGAGATACAGGTGGAAATGGCAGTAAGGCAGGAGGAGATACAGGTGGAAATGGCAGTAAGGCAGGAGGAGATACAGGTGGAAATGGCAGTAAGGCAGGAGGAGATACAGGTGGAAATGGCAGTAAGGCAGGAGGAGACACAGGTGGAAATGGCAGTAAGGCAGGAGGAGATACAGGTGGAAATGGCAGTAAGGCAGGAGGAGATACAGGTGGAAATGGCAGTAAGGCAGGAGGAGATACAGGTGGAAATGGCAGTAAGGCAGGAGGAGATACAGGTGGAAATGGCAGTAAGGCAGGAGGAGATACAGGTGGAAATTGCAGTAAGGCAGGAGGAGATACAGGTGGAAATGGCAGTAAGGCAGGAGGAGATACAGGTGGAAATGGCAGTAAGGCAGGAGGAGATACAGGTGGAAATGGCAGTAAGGCAGGAGGAGATACAGGTGGAAATGGCAGTAAGGCAGGAGGAGATACAGGTGGAAATGGCAGTAAGGCAGGAGGACATCCAGGTGGAAATGGCAGTAAGGCAGGAGGAGATACAGGTGGAAATGGCAGTAAGGCAGGAGGAGATACAGGTGGAAATGGCAGTAAGGCAGGAGGAGATACAGGTGGAAATGGCAGTAAGGCAGGAGGAGATACAGGTGGAAATGGCAGTAAGGCAGGAGGAGACCCAGGTGGGAATGGCAGTAAGGCAGGAGGAGACCCAGGTGGAAATGGCAGTAAGGCAGGAGGAGATACAGGTGGAAATGGCAGTAAGGCAGGAGGAGATACAGGTGGAAATGGCAGTAAGGCAGGAGGAGATACAGGTGGAAATGGCAGTAAGGCAGGAGGAGATACAGGTGGAAATGGCAGTAAGGCAGGAGGAGATCCAGGTGGAAATAGCAGTAAGGCAGGAGGAGATACAGGTGGAAATGGCAGTAAGGCAGGAGGAGATACAGGTGGAAATGGCAGTAAGGCAGGAGGAGATACAGGTGGAAATGGCAGTAAGGCAGCAGGAGATACAGGTGGAAATGGCAGTAAGGCAGGAGGAGACACAGGTGGAAATGGCAGTAAGGCAGGAGGAGATACAGGTGGAAATGGCAGTAAGGCAGGAGGAGATACAGGTGGAAATGGCAGTAAGGCAGGAGGAGATACAGGTGGAAATGGCAGTAAGGCAGGAGGAGACACAGGTGGAAATGGCAGTAAGGCAGGAGGAGATACAGGTGGAAATGGCAGTAAGGCAGGAGGAGATACAGGTGGAAATGGCAGTAAGGCAGGAGGAGATACAGGTGGAAATGGCAGTAAGGCAGGAGGAGATACAGGTGGAAATGGCAGTAAGGCAGGAGGAGATACAGGTGGAAATGGCAGTAAGGCAGGAGGAGATACAGGTGGAAATGGCAGTAAGGCAGGAGGAGATACAGGTGGAAATGGCAGTAAGGCAGGAGGAGATACAGGTGGAAATGGCAGTAAGGCAGGAGGAGATACAGGTGGAAATGGCAGTAAGGCAGGAGGAGATACAGGTGGAAATGGCAGTAAGGCAGGAGGAGATACAGGTGGAAATGGCAGTAAGGCAGGAGGAGATACAGGTGGAAATGGCAGTAAGGCAGGAGGAGATACAGGTGGAAATGGCAGTAAGGCAGGAGGAGATACAGGTGGAAATGGCAGTAAGGCAGGAGGAGATACAGGTGGAAATGGCAGTAAGGCAGGAGGACATCCAGGTGGAAATGGCAGTAAGGCAGGAGGAGATCCAGGTGGAAATGGCAGTAAGGCAGGAGGAGATCCAGGTGGAAATGGCAGTAAGGCAGGAGGAGATACAGGTGGAAATGGCAGTAAGGCAGGAGGAGACACAGGTGGAAATGGCAGTAAGGCAGGAGGAGACACAGGTGGAAATGGCAGTAAGGCAGGAGGAGATACAGGTGGAAATGGCAGTAAGGCAGGAGGAGATACAGGTGGAAATGGCAGTAAGGCAGGAGGAGACACAGGTGGAAATGGCAGTAAGGCAGGAGGACATCCAGGTGGAAATGGCAGTAAGGCAGGAGGAGATACAGGTGGAAATGGCAGTAAGGCAGGAGGAGACACAGGTGGAAATGGCAGTAAGGCAGGAGGAGATACAGGTGGAAATGGCAGTAAGGCAGGAGGACATCCAGGTGGAAATGGCAGTAAGGCAGGAGGAGATAGAGGTGGAAATGGCAGTAAGGCAGGAGGAGACACAGGTGGAAATGGCAGTAAGGCAGGAGGAGATACAGGTGGAAATGGCAGTAAGGCAGGAGGAGACACAGGTGGAAATGGCAGTAAGGCAGGAGGCGACACAGGTGGAAATGGCAGTAAGGCAGGAGGAGATACAGGTGGAAATGGCAGTAAGGCAGGAGGAGATACAGGTGGAAATGGCAGTAAGGCAGGAGGAGATCCAGGTGGAAATAGCAGTAAGGCAGGAGGAGATACAGGTGGAAATGGCAGTAAGGCAGGAGGAGATACAGGTGGAAATGGCAGTAAGGCAGGAGGAGACACAGGTGGAAATGGCAGTGTAAGAAATCCAATTTAGCAATAATTATATTGTAATGAATGAATCTGTTATCAAAGGCAGAATGTTAAAGTATACAGTATAATAGTCTGGACTTTCCTTCATATCTATATATTATCTGATTGTATATTCAGTTATTGTTACATGTGCAGTATTCTAAGTGAAAGGTCAGATCTATTCTGACAGACAGAATTGACCCAAAAGGTCAATTCGTGGCCTCAAGTTGTTGAACAGCTGCAAGTCCTAACTGGGAAAAATGCTGCATAAGACTTTTCAATTCAGTAAGTTTGAAACTACTTATATGTTCAGAAGTAGTTCATATGACATCAGTAATGTGGGTAAATACCATGTTGGGATATAACATCTTAAAGGTTAAAATGGCTGACTGGGTGGGTCTTTATGGATAAATACAGCAGTGAGCTTAGTGAGTTTAGGAAGGAAGGATGGAGAGAAGATAGGCCAGACGCAGAAAGACCAGGCCAGATTGATAATACCATGAAGAGGAGAAAAGGACATGTTAATACCTGAAGAGAATATTAACAGAAAGAAGGTTACTATGTGCAACTATTCTTAAGAATATCAATCTATTTGAAACATCACCATCGTCATTCTTACTATTTTTGTATGTAAGTAATTATTTTCAAAATAAACGTTTTGTTTTTGTGTGCAAACGACAAGAATGCTGAATTCTGTTATACTGATGTGAATCTACAGAAAAAGCGAATTTAAGGACATTTAACATTGGCGAGCCAGCCTTCATTCAGTTTTTTCGTCACATTTGGATTAGAGGGGGTGTTGTCGATACATCCTGGATCCAAGATTTGAGAAAAAATTGAAACGAACCGAAGAAAAAAAGAAGTGTCAAGTTTTTGGTAGATTTGACTACAGTTGATTAACAGATCAGAGACAGAGAACCACGTTTCACGAATCTCCTAGAGGGAGACGGACTGTTCGGGGGTTGCCTTTGTCTGGTCAAGTTTCCCAAGGAAGAAGGTACATTTGCGGGACGTGCAGGGAGCATTGTCTGGAGCATTTGTATGCGCTGAATGGAATAGCGTGGAATTTCTTCAAAGAAACGTTGCGACGTTTGTGGGGGAACAATTCGAGTTTTTTCAGCACAAGTTTTCGGTGAAAGAAAATACTTAACAAAACGTAAGTAATGGAATTTATTAATTCATATGCAAATGACAGTAATATGATGTTAAATGTGTTACCTCATACATCTACTGACACTGAATTATGGAATTCTCTGTGGAATCAGGTGCAAATAGAAAATGAGAGAATAGATAAGAAAATACTAACTATGCATAAAGATAAGAAAAAATTAAGAAATGTCATGAAAATGATCAAAGTGTTTAATTTGATGGTTTTCAATGATGAGAATTCGCATAAAATTGAAGTTGTAAAAACTGATCAATGTTCAAATTGTAACATTTTACATAAACGCATACATGAGTTAGAAAAACAAATTGAAACATCCAATATCAAATTTGCATGCGCTGCTGGTAAAGACAAAAAGAAAAAAGATACTCAAGGGGCGTCTTTTATTCCTAGTTCTAGTGCAGACGTAGATATGACTGACATTAGCAGCACAGAACTGACAAGGAAAAAGTTCCATGACAAAGCAGCCACACTGAATTTAAAGATTCACGATCATTTAATGAAGGTATTAAAAGATATACCTGATTATGAGAATCACCTGGATGCATTTCATAATGCAGACATTTTTGAATCTTATACAGATCGATTTAATTTGACTGAGGAACAAAGAAATAAGATTTACAAACTGTGGTTACCAACTCACATGAGTCGAAGGTTAAAAATGCCTGTCAGCATGCCTCAAGAGGATGATAACGGTGATTTTATACAAGGGTCCTGCATTGACAGGCTTAGCCAATTAATTTACATTTCCACCGGACATGCCATTACCGTTGATATTTTGGAAGATCTTAAACCCAAAATTACAGAGGATACTTTTGAGTTTATGTTAAAATTCCAGACTGCATACAAATTACTGTTTTCTGATCAAGATTCTGAAGAGAAAATGATTAGAGCATTTGTAAAAAAATTTACATTTTTAGATCCAGTAACATTAGCAATTGCTTCTGAGAAAGAATCATTAGAAGTTGCTGCTCTTTTTATTGATAATATTAGACGTCAGCTTTTGCAGAATAATCCCAGACTTAAAATCTCAGAAGTTGTTAATGATAGAAATGCCTTTCATGCCACTCAAAAAAGTAACAGCTCTTGGAACAGTCAGAGTGACAGGAGTGACAACTGCAGAACAGACAAGCCTTTCCGGCTGCAAGGTTTTAAATGTTTTCATTGCGGAGAAATAGGGCATTATAGAAGAAACTGTGACAAATTCTTAGATCTACAAAAAAGTTTGCGGAAAGAGAATGTATTTGTTCAGCACACAGACACTAATGATCTCACACACAAACAGGTTTGTAACATAACTCACATAGACGAAAGACTTAATTCATCCTGACTAGACTATCTGAAACCACGTCCTCTTGAAGTATTAACTCCAGTAACTTTGGATAAAGAAGGAACCTTAGGGGGGTTTGATACAGAGTTTTTAATAGATACTGGGGCACAGTTAAGTGTAACAAAAGAAAAGTTACCAATGTTGTCAGGAACATCTCTTTGTAATATTGTGGATTTAGGCAATAAGGCAATTTGGAAAAATTCTAAAGGAAGAAAGCCTGTGTTAATTAATCCTTCTAAATATGGTAACGAGAGAAGTGTTTGTCCAATTAAAATGGTCACCAGTGAGTTTCAATTACCTGAAATCAGTGATAATTTTTGTGTCAAGCCAACACTTAAGAAAGATTTCCAAATAACACAAAAAACAGGACAGGATTTTCTCACTGAAGGAAATGCAATAGTTGATTCCTTGGCTAAGGAAGAGGTTTTAACAGAACAGAATGTAGTGCTTACAGAGACTAGTGCCACAGCGATAGTCAGACACAAAGATACGCAGCTCCTTTCCTTTACAGAGAAACAGGCAAAGGATACGTCCATTGCTATTTCCCGGGTTGATTTAAAGCCTTCTCGTGTCCATAAAGAAAAGGCCATAAATCATGAAAGTTTGGGTCACGTAGGACAAGAGACACTTTTGGAAAGTTTAAAAGGAAATCCTGGGCTCAAAAGGCAAAAACCACCTTTCCAATGTATTGCACCAGCAGATGGCCCATGGTCCACATTGCAAATTGATCACAATGGTTCCTTACCCTCAGGGAAGAATGGGTTAAAACATGCTTGGATTATGGGAGCTGTCTTTTCAAAATGGGCTGAGAGCATTCTGGTCAAGCAAAATGATGCAATTACTACAGCACGAGTTTTTTGGCATCATGTTTTTTCTAGATGGGGTTTTCTTCGCATTCTTGAGTCAGAGAGGGGTTCTCATTTCACAGGTTTAGTGATGAAAGTTTACATGTGAAATTTTAGGGATTAAATAAAGATTTAAAGTATCATCCATAATCAGTTGGTAGAATAGGATTTAAAATTTAGGAATTAAAATAGGTCTTCTGTATTTCCAAAATTTTAAAAAGGGGGAAGTGAAGTAGATGACAATTATGATCATTTTTTTTATGAAAAAAAGTATTTGGTAAACAAATTGAGAAGGATCTTATGATATAATTAACATTATGATAAAGGTTATGTTTGTGATTTATTTACGTAATATGTCGATTGTAAGTGTATGGTCCAGATGGACTAAGGTTAAATATATTTACCAATATAATGATACTGCTATATTTTTACAGGTCATATGTAATTGTGTGATGAATAAAGAATACGATTGGATGATCGGAGTCAAGAAGAATGAGGAAAATCAACAAGAGTCATCACCTATGGGACTGAATATTTTTTAATTTTTTAGGAAAAAGGACAAAATGACTATTTTTTATTATATTTATTACTACTGGGACTATTGAAAGAAATAATCAATACTGAAAAAGTACAACGGGGAATTACATCTCTAGGAGTACAACAAAGTTTGCTAGAAGAATTGTTATTGGTTCAAAATTATACAGATTTATGGGTGCGATGTACAGTATGTACAAGTATTATTATTTTTTCTTTAAATGTTCATATTAGGAAAAGAAAGAGTTTTATTTCCTATAACAGTACTAGAAATAGTGGTAATAATATTCAGTTATTATTTTATAGTCTCCAATATCCAGATTTTTATTTTTTACACAATTATAGCAAGACTTAACGGATAGATTTTTTACGCTTGTTTACATTTTTATTCTAAAATACTTTGTTTATTACGCCAGGTCAAGATTATTTATCATTCATGCTTACTTTGTATTGAAACCGTAAAAACATTTAATGTTTGAAGAATTAAATTGTATTGGAGGAAATCAGTAGGAATATATTTTTGAGAGATGTAAATATGCTTCCATTACAATTTAATATAGCTCAAATAAATGAGTTTGAGTTCTCTTGAGAGAAATGGACTGAAGAACTTTAAAAAGATTAAGGTTTACTTCAGATGTTACAAAAACAATAAAAAGCAGAAATTGTTTTTCAACATGAAGAAGGTAAACTAAAAGAGATAGAACATGATGGGTAATTACAGGCTCAATGGGCAAAGTTTTAAAGAAATCTGTTATAATGTATCAGTATTGGGAAATATTTCATTTGTCTTCATCATTGTACGTTGTTATAACATGATATATTGTTTTTCAGCAATTGGTAATATGTATTGTGAGGGCAGAGTAATTCAGAGGTATGCTGTATTCTGACATTCTGTTTGATAAGTTTTGAATGTGATATGTATGGTTGTTTGAAAGATTTATAGTGATTCTATTACAATCTAATTTAGGGGGGCTGTAAGAAATCCAATTTAGCAATAATTATATTGTAATGAATGAATCTGTTATCAAAGGCAGAATGTTAAAGTATACAGTATAATAGTCTGGACTTTCCTTCATATCTATATATTATCTGATTGTATATTCAGTTATTGTTACATGTGCAGTATTCTAAGTGAAAGGTCAGATCTATTCTGACAGACAGAATTGACCCAAAAGGTCAATTCGTGGCCTCAAGTTGTTGAACAGCTGCAAGTCCTAACTGGGAAAAATGCTGCATAAGACTTTTCAATTCAGTAAGTTTGAAACTACTTATATGTTCAGAAGTAGTTCATATGACATCAGTAATGTGGGTAAATACCATGTTGGGATATAACATCTTAAAGGTTAAAATGGCTGACTGGGTGGGTCTTTATGGATAAATACAGCAGTGAGCTTAGTGAGTTTAGGAAGGAAGGATGGAGAGAAGATAGGCAGACGCAGAAAGACCAGGCCAGATTGATAATACCATGAAGAGGAGAAAAGGACATGTTAATACCTGAAGAGAATATTAACAGAAAGAAGGTTACTATGTGCAACTATTCTTAAGAATATCAATCTATTTGAAACATCACCATCGTCATTCTTACTATTTTTGTATGTAAGTAATTATTTTCAAAATAAACGTTTTGTTTTTGTGTGCAAACGACAAGAATGCTGAATTCTGTTATACTGATGTGAATCTACAGAAAAAGCGAATT